>NC_089761.1:25960643-25993143 GCF_040412425.1 Macrobrachium rosenbergii | reverse complement strand
ATATATATATATATATATATATATTAATATACGAGTATAATATATATATATATACATATATATATATATATATATATATATATATATATATATATATATATATTTATATTACAGTATGTATATACAGTAGATATATATATATATATATATATATATATATATATATATATATATATATATATACACATGTTTGCCTCTGAAAGAAATTTAGATTAAAACCCCTTGATAATAAATTTTTGTAAGTATGAATAAAAATTTAAAAACCCAGAAAAGATTAAAATAACAGAAATCCTTAAATCCTTTGACCTGCCCTGTCGGTAGAGAGTAAAAATTATTCAGTAAAAAGAAAAATAGAAAATTAAAATTAATGCAGTGATCCCCACCGTTAGTAAAATATTCATAAGAGAAAACACAAGGTAAAAAGAAATAAATATATAAGAAAAGGCAAAAGTTTTCGCTTGGAATAACGTTGAAAAATAAGAATGATAAATGTATCTAAAGTGATTGAAGCCGACAGAAGTGCAAATCTCTCTCTCACTCTGATATCAAATTAGATCATCTGAAACTCGCTCGTTGACTGGTCATCGATTATTGTGCATTACTTCGACCCTTCATTATAGTTAGTCAGAGAGAGAGAGAGAGAGAGAGAGAGAGAGAGAGAGAGAGAGAGAGGCGGAACTAACTACAGTGAGAAGGTAGAAACTGCAGATATTGATCGGATCGGGCAAATTGAATTTCGTGTGATATGTTATTAGTAAAATGTATATATCAGACGAAGCCTTGCTTTACCGATGCTTGTGATAAGAATCATATTCGACGTATGTTTGAAAGAGAAAAGTTTATATACTTTTTTTTATTATTATTATTAGAAGATTAAGTCAGACGGTGGTTGCGGCATTATTATTGTTATCAGTGGAATCCTACCGTCAAAAATTGCTTAAATCTAAGAAAGAGTCTAGACAGTAAGTCCCAACCTGAGGGGTGTTACGTACCGTCCCGAGACTCGGACTAGAAATACTTGTTCCTGGTATCATGTTATACCTTTATTCGGTATATCAGTGATTATAGCGGGTAGTTGCGAGAGAATCTAGGCCCGGGCTGGATAATAGCATAGGCTTACCGACCACCAGTCGACCCAGCTGCAAATGGGTACCAGCGTATGCTGAGGTCTAGGAGAGGGGACAGCAACCTCATTCCTGAAGATTTCTGCCGCCTCGGTTTCCTCAGGGGGAGAATTCTAATATTTAAAAAAGTTACTTCTTCTGTGTCTCTCTCTTGATATACAGTATGTATATATATAATATAGACAGTATATTTTAGATATATATTGTCTGTATATTATATATATATATATATATATATATATATATATTATATATATGTAGTCTATATATTATATATAATATTAATATATATATATATATATATATATATATATATATATATATATATATATATATATATATATATATATATAGAGAGAGAGAGAGAGAGAGAGAGAGAGAGAGAGAGAGACTTTCATCACCATTAGAACTCACCCCTTACTAGCGAGTAGCGCTATTCACAGCTGCATATACAGTTGGTCGATAAGCCTTTGCTGTCGTCCAGCCCGGGGACCAGACTCTCTCACCACTAGCCGTTATAATCATAGACATACAGAATAAACGTATAGCTTGATACAAGGCGCAAGTAGTTCTTGGCGGTACTTAACGTCCCTAGGGTGGGGACTTGACATTACCGACTCCGAATTCTCGTATGATAACGGTTATTTTTTGACGACAGAGGTGCACTAATAACAGTAATGATACCGCAAACACCATCTGACTTAATATGATGATAATAATAAGAATAAAAAATATTGAGACTTTTCTCTTTCAAGCGTATTTGAAATATGATGATTATCTCAAACGTCAATAGATCAAGGCTTTGTCCGATATATAGATTTTACTAATAACATATTACAGGGAATTCACTTTACTTCGTCTGATCAATATCTGCAATTTCTCTGTTCTCACTGTGGCTAGCTTCCTCTTCTTCTCTCTCTCTCTCTCTCTCTCTCTGTAAGTAAGTGTAATGGAAAGGTCGAAGTAATTCATAGTAATCGATGACCTGTCCATTTAGAGCTAGTATATATATATATATATATATATATATATATATATATATATATATATATATATATATATATATATATATATATAATATATATATATATATGTATGTATGTATGTATGCATATATATATTAATTATATATATATATATATATATATATATATATATATATATATATATATATATATATATATATATATATATATATCAATGCACTTAGCTTGTACCTTATTCACATTCCAACAAAGAGTGACCTCAAAAAACAGCTTATATTAGAATGAGTGAGACCTAAATTTGCGGTCCAAGCTTTCAAAGAAATTTATATGCCATAATCGTTACTTTTTCCTTAATTTAAAGCCAAGAAAAAAATGCATGAAAGATATATAGGAAGAGTTAGTGAGCGTGCATGTGTATTTTCGTGTCTGTGTGTGTGTGTGTGTATGTTTATGTGTGTGAAAGGAAGTGAGAGAGAGAGAGAGAGAGAGGAGAGAGAGAGAGAGAGAAATGTCATGCAGTCACATTCGACAAAATTTATTCCCTTTGCAGTTTTAATATATATGTTAGTATGTGTGTGTACAGTATGCGTGTGAATGTGTGTAAGAGAGAGAGAGAGAGAGAGAGAGAGAGAGAGAGAGAGAATCAAATTGTCATTTCAGACCAAATTTATCCCTTTTACAGTGTTAGTATATTTTTGTGTGTTTGTGTTTGGGAGAGAGAGAGAGAGAGAGAGAGAGAGAGAGAGAGAGAGAGAGAGAGAGAGAGAGATCAACCAGTCACATCTGACCAAATTTATTCCCTCTGCAGTTTTAGTATAAATGTTTGTGTGTGTGTGTGTGCATGAGAGAGAGAGAGAGAGAGAGAGAGAGAGAGAGAGAGAGAGAGAGAGAGAGAGAGAGAGAGAAACAAAAACATCAAAAAGTCACATCTGACCACAATTTATTCCCTGGCAATTCCAGTCACCAGCCGAGTGATGTACAGCTCCACATATAGAAATCGTTCGTCCCAGATCAGCGGCTTTGTTGGTTTAACACTTGTGCTCTGAAATTCAAAGGAACGGGAACAATTGCTCTATCCCGTCCTGGTGCCACTCGCATTGGCATTTGATTCGCCCTCTTTTGGCCACTGATAGCCGAAGGCATTTATTCCCCGCTCGCCGGAATCAAAGAAGGATAAAGGTGCGAAAGAATGCGCACTTTGAAAGACATTGGTCAAAACAATGGGTCGCATTCAGGCCATGAAAGCCACCCGCGGTTGGGCTCAGAAAAGGGTTGTTATGACCATTTTTTTTTTGTGTGTGTGTTTTTTACATTTATTCTCTTGACTCTTCCCCACCCCTCCCCCTTCCTCCCCCCCCCACCCCCACTCCGTGAGGTCATTGTCTTTACGACCCGGAATGAAACGCTGTCATCGTCATCATCATCATCTTCATCATCATATCAACATCACTATGGCATCATAACCTAAATTCTTTGCAAGAACGTTGCAAGAATCAAGTTCATATGTTGCATGAAATATACTGTCATTACACGAGGCTGGGTTCTGAAAGGAACAAATAAAGTTAATATGAAATATGTAACATATCTCATAGCCTATTTCTCTCTCTCTCTGAACTCTGCGTTCTGTCGCAGCAGAAAGCCATGTCTGAGTTTATTATGATTTCTCTGTCTGTCTGTCTGTCTGTCTGTCTGTCTGTCTCTCTTTGCGAAGTTCTGTCGTAGCAGAAAGTCCCGTCTGAGTTTATTATGATCTCTCTCTCTCTCTCTCTCTCTCTCTCTCTCTCTGTGGAGTTCTGTCGCAGTAGAAAGCCATGTCAGAGTTTATTATGATTTTCTTCTTCTTTCTTTCTTCTTCTCTCTCTTCTTCTCTCTCTCTCTCTGTGCGGAGTTCTGTCGCAGCAGAAAGCCCCGTCTCACTTTATTATGATTTATGGCCTGCCTATGTATACGAAGAATGTGTACTTAGTGTCACGAACAATCCCATTTCGAGGGCGACAAACTATTTATGAGTCACGTGTCCTCCCGACCCCTCGACTCACGCCCCGCCGGGGGAGCGATCCCGGGGACGCCGCTGGAGCGACGACGGGGGAGGAGGAGCAGCCTTTGTTGAAGCGACGACGGGGCGAAGAGGAGTTCATCATTTTTACCTACGCCGTCGTCGTCGCCTGCGTCACTAGGTTGAAAATTCGAGATGGATGGTGAAGAAAAAGTTGTGGATGGGTGGTGGTATGTGTGTGTGTATGAGAGAGAGAGAGAGAGAGAGAGAGAGAGAGAGAGAGAGAGAGAGAGTGCGTGCCATCAAACAATCACATCTGACTAAATTTATTCCCTTCATAGTTTTAGTGTACATCAAGGTCCCTTTTCTTTGGACCTTGGTATATGTATATATGTGTGTGTGTGTGTATGTGTATGAGAGAGAGAGAAAGAAATGAGAGATAGTATATATGTACGTGTGTGTGTGGGTGTGGATTGTATGAGAGAGAGAGAGAGAGAGAGAGAGAGAGAGAGAGAGAGAGAGAGAGAGAGAGAGAGAGAGAGATTGATGAAAGGCGCTCCTTTCTTTTCCATTACCCCTGTTTTAATTCGTTTTCTTCTTCTTCTTCTCCTTCTTCTGCTTCTTCTTCTTCTTCTTCTTCTTATTTTTTGGTCTATCCTCGCCGTATGGTTAGGAAGGGGGCGCCACTTGCCACACGCAATCGGACAGTCGATCACCGAAGCGCTATGATTATCAATATGAGAAATACTTTGCTTGCCTTCGCGTGAACTCGTGGACCGGCCAATCGTTCAACGCGTCGGGAAAAACTCGACCAGGTTTCAGGATCTAAATTAGAGAGTGAGGAAAAAAAAAGCAAACAAAGGGAACGGATTAATGCGGGTGGAAGTTAGTAGATATAAACGCGCATGAAGTATATGGAGTATAAAACCAGGTGATGTATATTTTGTTGATATTTCAGGATTGTAAAAGTGAATTTTTTCGTGATTGGTTTTGTGGTGGATTGCGACCTTCTCTCGGGTCGTTTCTGTTATGAAATGAAATTGAATCAATAAAAGAAAATAACTAAAAATAACTAAATTCATTCTGTTACTTTTGATATTTTGATTCAACTATACTTTGGCTAAGCAACTACCAGGTCAGTAACGCAGATTTCTTCATGAGATATTTTCTTATCAAAAGTAGATCTGATAAGTATGTTTTTTTTTCTGATTGGTTGTGTATAATCCTTCCTTATTTCAATTCCCTCTAATCCTCTTTTCATTTTAGATCAGCAGCTCCTTTATTCCTTTCCGTAGACCAGTTCCTCTTCCAATTTATTATCCTTGGGCGGTATGATTTTATTTTTATTTTCTTTCAGCGAATGTTCTTAAATGCCTGTTCAACCAGCTTCTTTTCTGTTTCCAATTATAAACCCAAACACAAACATACATGACACAAATATATATATATATATATATATATATATATATATATATATATATATATATATATATATATATAATCAACACACAATCACGTGTGGAACAGAAATAGTTTCTTCTTGACTATTATCAGGACGAACCCAGGCTCTTCTTGGGAAAGGCCTGTCTGATCTCTGATGAGTCAGAAATATATACATATATATATATATATATATATATATATATATATATATATATATATATATATATATATATATATATATATATATATATATATATAATTTATATGCTAGAGGTTCGTAAGAGAGAGAGAGAGAGAGAGAGAGAGAGAGAGAGAGAGAGAACGAGCGAAAGAAATGAATGATTTTCCCCCTAACATGAAGTAATTTCAGCATCAACCCCGTGACATCACAGGGCTTGCTCATGCATAACTCCATGAGTCGAAACTTATCAAAACAAACATGGCGGAGCTCAGCTTGGACGACGGCAATTGTTTTCGAAAGCAGTTGGAAAACCTCATAAATTGTGGAGATAAGTGTTGTTATCATCACAGTTCTCTCGGCCCCTGTGCATTATCATTTTCACGACAGCGTTGATTCGTTCCTGTCACTTCGTGTCTCAAGCTGCTTGTCAAGGCATAATCGGTTAGTCACTGACCCTGTTATTTGCGTTACACCTACTCTGAAATGCCTCGTAGGTGCGGTAGTGCCGTCGGTGTACCTCAGGCGGTGCACTGTAGGGATGACTTAAGGTTCTTTGCAGCGTCCCTACCTTCGGCCCCTAGCTGCAACCTCTCTGTTCCTTTTACTGTAACTACGTTCGTATTCTCTTTCTTCCATCTTACTTTCAACCCTCTCCTGACAAATGTTTTATAGTACAACAGCTAGGTTTTCCTCCTGTTACGCCTTTCAAAGCTTTTTATTTTCAAATTTTCCTCTTGTTACACCTTTAAAATCTTTTTATTTTCAGTCTCCCTTTCAGTGCTGAATGACCCCTTAGGTCCGAGCGCTTGGCCTTTGGCCTAAATTTTTTTATTCCATTCCATACTACTATGTAATACCTATTTCATAATTTCATAAAAGATATGGTAATATTTAGTGGTTAGTATAACCCGAAAATTAATTTCCTTGGGTCTAAAACTCAAGAAGATAGTTTCTTGGCCAATATCTGTTGTAGTCTGAATGGAAGATCTTGGTATCCAGAACAATTCTCTTCGCGTCGTTTTGAAAAAAATAGAATATTCGATTGATCGAGAGCGGATTTTGTTAGTGCATACTTGACTTCAGTTGCGTTCTCTTTACAAGAACCAGTTTGGGTAGCCATTGCGTCCTGTTTAGGGCCAATCGTGATTCGTGTATTGCCCACTCGTAAACAAGAGCTGTAATGATTGAAGACAGATTCAGATAACTGGCTTGATCACAAAAAAAAAAAAACTAAAAGGAGGCAGCTAAAGGATATTATCTTTCCCTCTACAAGTTTTATTTATTAGCAGATAATCCTAAAATAACATTGCTGTTGAAATGCATATTGTAGTTTAGTATCTAGATTCTCCTGTTTGTTTTTATTTGATTTTATAATACATCAGCTAGATTCTGTCGTTTATTTTTCTTCAGTGTAAGACAATCGTATTTGGACTTCAGCTCTCTGTTTGTTTAGTGCAAAATGTCATTTCACAGAAATTTTAATTAAAAGTTGTTGTGCTAGAAAGTTTTGACGTACATGTTTGTTTTCACAGGCACACGTACGTAAACATGTACACCGTAGGACACGCAAACATTTACATAGCGATTTACGTAACTGAAATCATTTGACAGAGGCGAGTTCTAGCCTGTTGGAGGGATCGGTAATGACTGTCTTATTCAGTAGCGTTACAGACATTTTAATGCATCACATGAAAAACTTATTAATAAATATATATATGTGTGTGTGTGTTTATGTGTTTTTGTATGTATAACATATATATATATTATATATATATATATATATATATATATATATATATATATTTATAAGTGTACATATATATGAATATATAGATAGATAGATAGATATAGAGATGATAGAAGGATTGGCAGATTTGTAGATATATATATAGGATATATATATATAGCATATATATATATATATGTATATATATATATATATATATATATATAATGTCTGCCATTCCGTTTCAATCATCTATCTATCTATCTAATTTATAAATGTATGTATATATATATATATATATATATATATATATATATATATATATATATATATATGTATAATACAAATAAATATAAAGAGAACCGGATACGTTCAACGTCCTGATACCCAACTATCCCCCACATGTATCACATAAGCAATTTCATCGCGTCAGCGATTCGTTTGAATCGCTGACAGACGAATAAGCCACCAGACATCGTGTGTTGACAATCCGGGGAGAGAGAGAGAGAGAGAGAGCCGATATAAAGATTGGTCCGTTTGATGTTTCTCTTCTTGAATAGCAGCGATAGTTCTTCAGAGAGTCGTAGTTTGAGTCTTTATGACGGCTCCCCTTAGACACCCCAAATGGCTCTGTAACTCAGGGCATCTGGTTTAGAAGTCCCTTTCCTTCGTCAGATTTCTCCGATACGTCTCATTTCGAGGTTAATAAGCCATCATGTCGGAGATATTTATTCGCTTTCCATCAAAGAACCGTTGCGTCGTTTAGACAAGTATTTCTTCCGGTGATTATCTGATAACTGCGGTGTCATTTGTCGTTATATGTTTACAAAAAGCATCTCGATGGTCGTCCCTGTTTGTAAATGGAATTACGTACGTCTAAGCCCCTTCCCTTCTCTCTCTCTCTCTCTCTCTCTCTCTCTCTCTCTCTCTCTCTCTCTCTCTCTCTCTCTCTCCGCGCGTGATTGTTTGTTTATGAGGATAAGCACAGAGAAGGAACAAACAAAATTTGGTCAAACCTTCAAGAATGTAAACATTGATGAATGTTTACACGGTCGGAAATTCGCATGAAAAATCAAGGTAATGTGAGCTATCTGCACACTGACTTGAAGTTTGTGCATGAAAAGGATTCAACGTACATGCATGCATATATATATATGTATATATATATGTATGTATAAATTTATATATATATATATGTATATATGTTATATAAATATATTATATATATATGTATGTATGTATGCATACGTGAGTATGTGTTTGTGTGAATTTACGTACTATGAACGGTAATCACTTCGTACCTAAATAAATAACCACACTGTCACGTGTCTTCTGAGGGTAATGTAGACCTCAGTCGCATAGCATGAATGCGAATGCGTGACGTACGACATGTTTTACTGTCACTTGATTTATGCTGTGAGTAATGTCATGTGACCTGGCACTGTACGTCTGGCAGTCCAACAAAGAGCTTTGGAAAGAAGGGTTAAATGGAATGGAGAATTATTTTGCTTCTTTGACAATGTAATTTATTACTGGATTAGGGGTCATAGTGTGAAGTCAGGCTTTGAATTTTCTTGAGGTTTGTTCAACGTCTTGCTGTACGGGGAAAGACATCGTCCCTTTATGGGCAAACTCATACGTTCACTTGCACGCATTATACACACACACACATACACACATATATGTATGCCGTATATACATATATACATATGTATATACATTTGTATAGATGTGTATATATATATCTGCATTTCTGTATATTTGAATGTTATGTCCTTGATAATTGAACACTTGATGACAATAATAGCCGAGTGACCGGTAGGAATAAAAGTAGTTTTTCTTTATCATTCCCCAAGTAAAGTAATAGTTCATATATTGGGATTTGTATCTTTCACTCCAACAAGTCCACATTGTTTATGCATTGTCGAACTGTTATGGGTTCTATTTGAGTTTCGTTTAGTAGCTTCTGAATTGTAAAAGACATTATTTGAGAAATTATTTTCTTCGAGAATAATAGCTAAATCCAAGTTTTGCTTATTTTAGCTGTCTGTAGAGGAAAAACTTCTGGTGCCGGCTTTGTCTGCCCGTCCGCACTTTTTGCTGTCCGTACTTTTTCTGTCCGCCCACAGATCATAAAAACTACTGAGGCTAGAGGGCTGCAAATTGGTATGTTGATCATCCACCCTCCAGTCATCAAACATACCAAATTGCAGCTCTCTAGCCTCAGTAGTTTTTATGATCTGTGGACGGACAGAAAAAGTACGGACGGGCAGACAAAGCCGGCACAGTAGTTTTCCTCTACAGACAACTAAAATGAACAAAACTTGGAGGTAACTGTTATTCTCGAAGAAATGGAGACGTATTTCTCCAAAATGAGTAATGAAACTATAAAGTTACGAAATTCCAGAAACTATAAACTTGAATACGAAAATAGGATTACTTTTATTCTATATAAGGTTAAAGTTAGCCATAATCGTGCTTCTGGCAACGATATAGGATAGGCCACCACCGGGCCGTGTTTAAAGCTTTATGGGCCGCTGCTCATACAACATTATACCGAGACCGCCGAAAGTTAGATCTATTTTCGGTGGCCTTGATTATACGCTGTAGCGGCTGTACAGAAAACTCGATTGCGCCAAAGAATCTTCGGCGAATTTTTTACCTTTTTAGTCTTGGGTAATCTTGTTGAGTAATGTGGGCAAAGTTTGCTCAAAGGCCCTTTCTCCAATATCTGTGTTTCATCCTGGCCTCATGAGATTTGCGTTCTTCAATGCTCACATCTGCTTATTAATTTCGTGATTTAATCAAGAATTTAACATCAAAGCAGATTTTATTTTTTAGTATGTGTCTCATGTCATGGGATATTTATGCTCGAAGCTCTTAGGGCTAAAGGTTTTAGAAGAACAATGTCGGTAATTTTTTTTTAAGTCTAAGTGCAGTAGAATAAATAATTCTCATTCCCCTTTCATTAATAGATCCAACGATTAAGCGTCTATGTTTGTTGTTGTCTTGCAGTAATAATAATAATTTTATTCGGTCAATCAATAACTTACTCCAGATGGGTTCTCACAATGCTGCTAATCTGCAAATGTAAAGGATTCACAAAAACCCACAACACTTTGAAGATGAAAATTAAGACCTAAGTGAATAGGAGAGAATTAGAATGAGTAAGAAGGAAAAATAACCCCGTTTCTTTTACTTATGAATATTCAAACTCTCCGTGGCTTCCTGTTATGAATATTGAAATGTGTTTATTTCCGAGATACCACCTTTTCACCTTTTTACACTGGAATCATAGTCTCATTTTTAAACAATGATTTAAAAATCAAATAAATGAGACAGCTTTCAGAAAATGTATCGCCAGAATTCGTGTCAAGGATTAGACCCTGTGTTTTTCTTTTCTTCCCCTTTCTGACCGAGTAACCTTAATCGATACTTCCGACAACACTTCGTGACTTTGCCTTCAGTTTCGTTAATTCTCTGTCCTTTTCAAAACTTGCTGCGCAAAAATACGGCACAAAACATAGCGACTAGAACAGCCAAAACTCGCCACGCAAAATACGATACAAAACATAGCGACTAGAATAGTCAAAACTCGCCGCGCAAAATACGGTACAAACATAGCGACTAGAACAGTCAAAACTCGCCACGCAAAATACGGTACAAAACATAGCGACTTGAACAGTCAAAACTCGCCACGCAAAATACGGTACAAACATAGCGACTAGAACAGTCAAAACTCGCCACGCAAAATACGGTACAAATCATAGCGACTTGAACAGTCAAAACTCGCAGCAGAAAGTACGGCACAAAACATAGCGACTAGAACAATTGAAAATTGCGACGATAGGGACACTACGACCGTGAAAAAAGAAAATAAATAAAAAATCATAGATGGAAAAACAAAATAGAAATGAATTTCGAACTGCTGCTCTCCCTCCCCCACCCGTCCCCCAAATTGGAGAGAGCTTTCCCCACTCTGTTTAATTTTCTCCATACCGCCTCTTTTGTATGCAAATAGTTATTGTGAAAAGAACATCCCCTTAAATAAAGCTCGCGAACGTACAGCAATTTCGCCCATTGTTAAAAGGTGATATAGAGAGCTCTAACACACTTTTTGCACGGAGACATTAAATTCGGTCGGACATAAAAGCACTCCTTGCACGGGGCACGCCTTTCATTACGCTGCTTTTGGAAGTAAAAAAAAAAAAAAAAAAAAAAAAAAAGAAGTGAGGTCGCCTTTATCATTTGCCTTCACGTGAACGACACATTCTTTCTCGGCGAGTGGGTTAGTAAAGCAAATGTTTAGTTCTGAGTATAGAAGCTTCTTCTAAACAGCTTGCTGCTGCTTCTGCTGCTGCTGCTGCTGCCTTGACGAAGCAGCTGAATAGCCCCGCATTTTCAACATTCAGCCGTTTCATTTTCCTTCCGAATTTCTCCCGCACGAAAAGCGGACAAAAAAAAAGTGTAACATATTCTTAACGTGTGTTTCTCCGAGGTGTGAGAACCGCTAATTTACATCCATTTGCAGTAGTTTACGACTGACACTGGATCGAACCCAATGTTCTTTTCTATTTTATCTTTTTTTTTTACCTCAGCTTTCAGCTCGTTGGTCCGCGCATTTGTCAGACATGTGAGAGGCGCCTCGTTAGGGAATTTACATCCGCCTGCCATCTTTATTTATACGTCTCACACGCATCTTTGATTTACGTCCCTGCCAATATATTTGCGTCGCGCAATAATTCAATCTGGGACCGCGAACAGAGAGAGAGAGAGAGAGAAGAGAGAGAGAGGAGAAAGCAACGCAAGAACTCGAGCAGAACCTCGGTGTGACAAGGCATGCGAATTTATGACAACATTTGCAATTCTGAACAACCTCCAGTTATAAAATAGGCTTCCCTTCCGCCAGCATAAATTTGCACGTGTGTCTTGTTGTACGCTTTGGCTGCTGTGATGGCACCCACAGCATTGCATTGCTCTCTCTCTCTCTCTCTCTCTCTCTCTCTCTCTCTCTCTCTCTCTCTGTTAGTGTTTCTGCAAGATGCTTGTGTGCATCCATGCGTATGGCAGGTGCAAGGCAAAGGGAAAGACGGGGCATATTGCGATATAAACAAATGTTCGTGATTTGCATGTGGTGTGGTCTTATTTTAGTCAACGCTTCTCAAAGCCGTGGGACCAGAAAGTAATACTGTAAGATAGAGACCGATCAAAAATAAACTTATTTAGACGCGTAAGGTACAGGACTTGATGGAGGCATGTGGATGGTGCACTGTTAATTACGAATTATCTTCATGTTATTTCATGAGACATAAGGTATGCAACATGTAAATGTAGCTATCAAGCCATCGTTTATTTATGGAATCAGTTATTATGAAGGGTAAATCGAAGGATCAAAACTCTAATTGGTAGAAACTTCTACCATACATACATGTATGTATATACATACATGTAATGTATGATTTTAATATGATGTCATGTGCTATATCATATGATAAGATATATCAACATACAGTATCTTGGTTCACGTCCAGAACTGGATCCATTTAAAATCTGGGTCCACGTCCAGAACTAGAGCCAGCAGAAATCTGGCCCCATATCCAGAACTGGATCCATTTAAAATCTGGCTCCACATCTAGAACTGGATCCATTGAAAATCTGGGTCTACATCCAGAGCTGGATCCATTTAAAATCTGGGTCCACATCTAGAACTGGATCCATTGAAAATCTGGGTCCACATCCAGAACTGGATCCATTTGAAATCTGGGTCCACACCCAGAACTGGATCCATTGAAAATCTGGGTCCACATCCAGAACTGGATCCATTTGAAATCTGGGTCCACACCCAGAACTGGATCCATTTAAAATCTGGTTCCACACCCAGAACTGGATCCATCAGACATCTGGGTCCACACCCAGAACTAGATCCATTAGAAACCTGTGTCTGCATCCAGAGCTAGATCCACTTGAAATCCGGGTCCACACCCAGAACTGGATTCATATGAATTCTAGGTCCACATCCAGAACTGGATCCATTTGAAATCTGGGCCCACATCTAGTACTGGGTCCATTTGAAATTTGGGTCACATCCAGAACTGGATTCATCAGAAATCTGGGGTCCACACACATCACTGGATCTATTTGAAATTTGGGTCCACAGCGAACGCCACATGTGGAACTATCTGGAACACATGAGAACCGGGCATATGAACGCATATATGTGTGATTTCTGCCTGACATTTATTTTAAGGTAAAAAATCCTGAATTACTGAGGCTGACAATACGAAATTTCTTTATTTAAAATATCTTTGGAGTATTTCATAAGGAATAGAAAGGTTTTATAAATAGAGTGGATGTTTCACTAATTGTAACGCCAGTTGAATTACACAATCAATACGTTAATCGAAAAATGTTCCATAGAAAAATTAAATCTTGAAGGTGGAAATTTTAATACACCATCAATATCCATGGTTATTGGGACACCTGTTTGCCAAAAATAATCAGTATGTTAATCGGCTGTATCATCATGCAAAGAATACCGTTGCATCGTTGCATTCACATTAGCAGTGAATGAGAACGACGGGAGAACGCCACACTTGTTTAGCTTTTGCAAATTGCCTTAGAATTAGACTACTACAGATGCCTTGACTACATAACAAGTTTTGAAACTAATGCAAACTAGTCAAGTTCCTGAAGTGATATTATGATTTTCATATTCCCAAAGGAAAGGTAAAGCAGAGAGGGGGAAAAAAAGTGAACACAAAAGTGAACACATTATTTGATTTTTATTCTATCTATCTATCTATTATTTGATTTTCAATACGTCGCCCAAGTCATGAGGAATCTTTTAACACATTTTTGACGCATTTAAAACACACGTTTATGCTGTTTAAATCATCCTGTACGTGTCTATCAGATGAGAGACAAGCCAACACCCTCTCTTTGGTGGAGATTCATTGTTGAAGATTATAGTAAATTACCTTATGCTTCACCTGAAAAGAATTATCAGCGACAGATGCTGATGATTAGACTGAATCAGCATTTTTTCATTATATATATGTATAATATATATTTGTGTGTGCGTGTGTGTGTGTGTGTGTATATGTGTATGTGTGTATGTACTGTATACATGCGTATGTATATAATCTGCGTATTTTAGTTACTGTACATACATTCAAGTATGCATATACTTTACATCATAATCGCATAGAAAAGGGAAAAATCTATTCCTTTTCCTTAAATGGAAAGGAAAAATTCCATCGCCTCTTCCTTTCTCGATTTCATTTGCAAAACAGCAAATCGTAGGCGAATATTCTTCCCAAGTCGACTGAGGAGTTACAGCTGTTGAACAGCGGCAGTCTCAGGGCTGTAAATAATAACATAAAAAATTAAAAAAAAAAATCCACAAAGAGAATTGTGGCCGAGAGTCATAAAACGACCAAAGACGCAGAGGCGTCAGATAAGCCACTTATAATGCCTAAAATGAGCGATCGGTCATCTGCATACCCTGAACAGGTCTCTCGGAAGAGGGTATGTATACCCAGCCACCAGATGACAAGAGGAGAGAAGACCCTTCTACTTGTCCCAAAGACTGACCACAAATGGCGCACGACTTATCCTTTCAGAATGCATCGTCGGATTAATCCTCCGCTCATGTAATTTGATACGGTCTTTCATTACGACCTCTTTATATTGTTCCTCCTGCCTACCTCTCTATCTCTGTCTCTCATTCCTCCCACCCACCCCCTTCCCTCCCCCACCTCGCCAACCCGATCGCAATTAATTATGCATGTACTCCATCCTGTACCCGAATCATCGTAAGTCAGTTCGGACGGGGCACACAATGGCCCGAGTACTAAGGGGGTATCACAATACCTGTCAGGAGAATGATGCATGGCACAATTGACAGCGTATTATTACCGATGATATATGGCTTCGCTTTAGCATGAAAGGTCCTGCTTACCCCCACCCTCTCCTCCCTTCCTCCTCCTCCTCCTCCTCCTCCTCCTCCTCCTCCCGCCCTTCTTTGTCCTCCCTTCTCCTCCTCCTTCCATATTCATAAGGATCGTAAGGATAGTGAGGGATCGTAAAGAATAACAAAGAGAATAGAGACAAATGATGTGCGCCACGGACGGCTCGTTCACTGGTTGTCTTTACATTAAGTCAGCAACATTAACTGGCAACGGGGAGGAGGAGAGAGAGAGAGAGAGAGAGAGAGAGAGAGAGAGAGAGAGAGAGAGAGAGAGAGAGAGAGAGAGTATAAAAGGGTAGTGGTTTTTATTTTATCATACAGTTTCCTTAAATTTTTTTCGAGATGTTTTCTTTTTTGGGGGGTTACGCTTCATTGCGGTCATCCAAAGGTTACACGAAGGGATCTTCTTGGTGTTGTTGTTTTAGTTTAAGCTGGCCTTATGGCAGCACGGGCTCGTGCTCTTTGGGCAGCCTGTAAAGTGAACTGCAAGGCACGAGACTACAAAAATGAAAAAGCCATAGACCCAATGCTAAAGAAAGGTGATTAAAGAGATTGTGAGCATAGATTTAAATCCGGTAGACCTGGTTAGCTGTCCTGATTTGAATGGAATCTTGCGAGTTGAGAAATTATATCACAACCGTCAAATCAAATTGGTATTGATTATCGAATTATTGATTACCATATGTTATTATCAAATCTGTGTTTGAGGAGCATAGGATGCAAATCCCTTGAGGATTCTGGGTCCACATCTGGAACTGGATCCATCTGAAATCTGGGTCCAAATACTGAACCGGGGGACCATCTGGAATCTGGCTCCGGCTCAAATTTGGGTCCACGTCCATAACCGAAATAATTTGAAATCCGTGTCCACATCCAGAACCGAGTTTATTAGAAGTCTGGTTCCTCTGCTTGGTACCGGATCCGTTCCACATCTTTCATTAAATCCATGGGAAATCTGAGACCAAGTCTAAACTGTATCCACATCTGGGACCGTATCTGGTTCAACAAATGGAACTGGATCAATCTGAAATCCGGTTTCATATCAGGAACTGGATCAGTTTGAAATCTGGGTCTGCGTTGGCTACTGGATATGTCTGAAATCTGGGTCCACACTGGGAACTAGATCAGTCTGAAATCTGGGTCCACATTGGGAACTGGATCAGTCTGAAACTTGGTTCCACACTGGGAACTGGATCAGTCTGAAATCTGGTTCCACACTGGGAACTGGGTCAGTCTGAAATCTGGGTCCACATTGGGTACTGGATCAGTCTGAAATCCAGGTCGACATTGGGAATGGGATCAATCTGAAATATAGGTCGACATTGGGAACTGGATCAGTCTGAAATCTGGTTCCACACTGGGAACTTGATCAGTCTGAAATATGGTTCCACATTGGGAACTGGACCAGTCTGAAATCTGGTTCCACTTTGGAAACTGGATCAGTCTGGTTCCACATTGGGTTCTGGATCAGTCTAAAATCTGGTTCCACTTCGGGAACTGGATCAGCTTGAAATCTGGTTCCACACTGGGAATTGGTTCAGTCTGAAATCTGGTTCAACATTGGGAACTGGATCAGTCAGAAATCTGGTTCCACACTAGGAACTTGATCAGTCTGGTTCCACATTGGGTTCTGGATCAGTTTGAAATCTGGTTCCATAGTGGGAACTGGATCGTCTGAAATCTGGTTCCACACTGGGAACGGGATCAGTCTGAAAACTGGTTCCACTCCCAAATCCTTGATTTAAAAAAAAATACACCAGTATCAGCTATCTATTAGTTAACTTGAACAGAAAGTAAATATATAGTGAAAGTGTAATATATATATATATATATATATATATATATATATATATATATATATATATAAATATATATATATATATACATAATTAATATATGTATGTATGTATGTATGTATAAACATGTGTGTACATATAGTAACTGACCATGGGAAATAGCAGAACATATTGTTGGTAATAGCTATGCCATTCAAGTGACCATTTATTTGAGGTAGGGCATAGATATTACCTGCGATATACCATTGTACTTGTTTTTTACCCGTTCATTATGACCATTCAGCCCTACCTTCGGGTACTATTATTATAGTAATGATATCTAACATACTTATTCTTAGTAATTTGTAGGAACTGTGTAAGCCATGAATGTGCAATTAGTGGACATAAGTTCATATCAAATTATTATCATTATATGAGTCAACATCATTCAAGAAATAGTAATTGTAGAACAGTGAGTCGAATATATTCATCAGTGATTGCATATTGAAGTAGAAAGTAAAATAACAATAGGTGTCAAAACGGTAGTTCTAGTTCTAATACTTTTGCCATTTCTTAGAGTAGGAGGGATTTCAATGGAAATGTTATTAGTACATTTGCATATAAACTAACACTAATATACTGTGTAAATATATATATATATATATATGTATATATATATATATATATATGTATATATATATATATATATATATATATATATATATATATATATATATATATATATATATGGGATAACAGTATATCTATTCATATATCTGTTAATGCAAAAATACCTTCCCAAGGTTCACAATTATATATATATATATATATATATATATATATATATATATATATATATATATATATACATATATACATACATACACACACATATATATATATATATATATATATATATATATATATATATATATATATATATATATATATATATATATACCCAGCCCTCTTAAATTCAGACCCAATAAAAAAAGTCATCTTACAGCCCTTGAACATCTGAATTCGCAAAAACAAATCGTGATCAGCTTCATTGTAATTCACCCGCAAATAATTACAAGATCATGGATCATTAATTACGAAACACTTGACCGAGCGAGAAATAAAGTTGAGAAACTAATTTGTTTCATTTGATGTTATCAACGGTAACGAATAATATTTCAGTGACAAGATTATGCAAGGTGGCGGGATTTGAAAACTTTCCTTTTCTTTTAACTGACCTGGATCTTGAGTATTTATTTTTGGGTTTGATGGTGTTGGAATTGAGAGAGAGAGAGAGAGAGAGAGAATACATACAAACATACACAAATACATACATTCATAACTATATGTATATGTATGTTTGTATATGTATGTGTGCAGATAGATAAACAGATATATACTATATATATACACATATATATATATATATATATATATATATATATATATATATATATATATAGATAGATAGATATATACATACTTAGACACACACGTATATGTGAATATATATATATATATATATATATATATATATATATATATATATATATATATATATATATATATATATAATATATATAATGGCTATCTCCGATAATGAATTTATTTATTGAAATTAACTCATCCTCATATTTATTAATTATAAATGCACTAATCTGAATTTACATGTTTACATCAAGGCAAAAGAGACAGTTAAAAGCTTTCTTCCACTATTCAGAGGAGTCTTACGTGTTTTGTAACAGGCAATTTACAAATGTCTGTAAAGCTTTACAAATCATTTACACCAACTTGATCTCCCTTGGGAAGGCGTTGCCTGTCCACTCAAGTTCCCCAAAAACAGCAGGTTACGAATGCTAGTTATGCTTCCTTACTTTCGCCTCTTCCAGACATGATATATTCATTGCTGTAAAATTTTCGGGGTGTACATTTCTATTCATATGAAAAAGAATGAAGAAAAAGATATTCTTAAGTATGCCAGATTTGCTTTCTCTCTCAGAACAAGACAGTTATTTCTAGATGCCCCGTTAGGTCATAACATTGGCGAAAGTCATTGCATGAAATCCAAGTGAACAATTGTGTTGTAGATATTAGTTAACATCAGTGTGATACCCCTTACAGAAGAGGATATTTAGGTATGTTAAACTTATTCTCAAATTTGCAACTTGAGATTGCTTTAAAATACGTGTCTTCAGGGGTTTAATAGCAACAGATTTTCAACAGAGTAACAGATTTTCAGTAGAGCAAAAGCTTTTCAATTAAGGAACAGATATTCAACAGAGCAACAGATTTTCAGTAGAGCAAAAGATTTTCAGTTAAGGAACAGATTTTCAACAGGGTAACAGATTTTCAGTAGAGCAACAGATTTTGAATTAAGGAAAAGATAGTCAATAGAGTAACAGATTTTCAGTAGAGCAACAAGGAACAGATATTCAACAGAGCAACAGATTTTCAGTAGAGCAACAGATTTGCAACAGAGCAACAGATTTTCAGTAGAGCAACAGATTTGCAACAGAACAACAGATTTTCAGTAGAGCAACAGATTTGCAACAATACAAGAGATTTTCAATAAAACAATAGATTTTCAGTAGAGCAACTGATTTTCAGTTGAGCAACAGATTTTTCAATAGAGCAGCAATTTTTCAACAGAACATGTTTCCAACAGAAGAGCAGATTTTCAACAGAACAGCAGATTTTCAACATAGGAATAGATTTTTAACAGAGCAAAAGATTTTTAACAGAGCAACAGACTTTCAACAGAACAACAGATCTTCAATAGTGCAACAGATTTGCAAGATTTTCAACAAAGCAAAAACAGATTTTCAAGAAGCCAAATTAAAAAGAATTTCTAGCCAACTTTACACATGCCAGAGGCTACCTGCAGGTATGTGAATTATAATAAAAAGCGGAAAGAACTATAGATATATCAATACCATTCTGGGTTTTTGGGCTTCGAGATCTTAGAGTGAAATAAAGTTCGCGAATGTTTATGCAAATATTCCAGATACCAAATAGTTTGGGTACGGGAAGACACCTACTGTAGGTAAGCTGATAGCGGGGAGTTTGATGATGTTTTTAGATAAGGAAGATTGAGTTAACTTAAACTCTTCTCTGTAAAGGTTAATCAAAACAGAACAAGTAGTTTATAATGCTCATAAAGGTTATTATACGTATTTCCATTTCCATGCAAATAAACGTTTAGAATGATTTAATATATGCAAATATATAATGTCTTTAAATATATCTACGCACGTGTGTGAGCATTTACATAAAAACGCGCCCGCCATATGCTAACATTTTCCCAAATTTTTCTCTCCCATGTTTGTCTTTTTCCGTGTCACCTCTCTCTCTCTCTCTCTCTCTCTCTCTCTCTCTCTCTCTCTCTCTCTCTCTCCTTGTTTTCTCTTTTATTTTCCTCTTTTAGTTTTCCTCTGTGGTCACTTTTATGTCATTCTCTCTCTCTCTCTCTCTCTCTCTCTCTCTCTCTCTCTCTCTCTCTCTCTCTCTCTCTCTCTCCTTGTTTTCCTTTTCTAGTTGTCCACTTTCATTCCTTATTTGCCCTTCTCTCTCTCTCTCTCTCTCTCTCTCTCTCTCTCTCTCTCTCTCATCCTTTTCCTGCTAT
Source organism: Macrobrachium rosenbergii (assembly GCF_040412425.1). Taxonomy (NCBI): domain Eukaryota; kingdom Metazoa; phylum Arthropoda; class Malacostraca; order Decapoda; family Palaemonidae; genus Macrobrachium; species Macrobrachium rosenbergii. The sequence goes on along the minus strand of NC_089761.1, from coordinate 25,972,321 downwards.
TTTCTCTTCTAGTTTTCCTCTTCCGTTCCTTATTTGCCCTTCTCTCTCTCTCTCTCTCTCTCTCTCCCTCTCTCTCTCTCTCTCTCTCTCTCTCTCTCTCTCTCTCTCTCTCCTGTATCGTGCACAGGCGGGCTTTTATGGAGGCTAATATGCAATATCCCCCGCATTTTACCTTTGTTTCTCAACTAATTTGGTGTTTGATGTTATTTAAATTGCAGATCCGACTGCCGCGTGAATACATTATAGCGGCGCTGAATACATAACAGCTTTTATCCTTGGCTGCGGTGTCTCTCTCTCTCTCTCTCTCTCTCTCTCTCTCTCTCTCTCTCTCTCTCTCTCTCTCTCTCTCTCTCTTCCTTCTTTTAATTCTTGGTTTTCCTTTTATTTAACCTCATTTATTTTTTCTTTTGTTCCTTGTTTGGCCTTCTCTGTCTGTCTGTCTCTCTCTCTCTTCTTACTTCTTTCATACTTTGTTTTTCTCCTATTGCCTCTTTTCCACTTTTCGTTTTGTTCCTTCTCTCTCTCTCTCGTCCTTCTCTTATTCATAGTTTTCCTTTTGTTACCCTCTTTTTCCCATTCTCTCTCTCTCTCTCTCTCTCTCTCTCTCTCTCTCTCTCTCTCTCTCTCTCTCTCTCTGTATGTGTGTTTGTGTTTCGACGTTTTTGTTTACACTAATTCGCGGAGTAGCCATGTTGGCCTTGTTTGCCGTGTGTGCCTGTTTTCCAGGCATGTTTGTTTCTCTCCCTTCTTTCATCATTATTGCAATTATCTCTTATTTATTTAGTTGGTGTTGTTGTTGTTGTTATTGTTGTTGTTACGTGTGTGGGTTCGTTTGAAAGCGGAAGGGATCAGCTGACTTATCTCAAAAGGTAATCTGGGACTGTTGTTTCACCCAAGCTGCCTAAATTTATAGTTATTTTTTTTGGTTGTTGCGGTTGTGTTGTTGTTTTGGTGGTGGTGTTGTGTGTGTGTGGGCTCGTTTGAAAGCGGAAGGGAACAGACTTCTTATCTCAAGGGGTAATGTGTGACTGTTGTTTCGCCTAAAACTAGTCTGATTTTATTTTATTTTTTTCATTTTGGTTGTTGTGGTCATGTTGTTGTTGTGACGGTTGGTGTTGTGTGGGGGTTCGTTTGTAAGCGGAAGGGAACAGACGTGTAGAGTCTTCGTTGGACCGGTCGGTACAGTTCTCGGCTAGCACTCTGCAGGGCCCGAGTTCGAATCTCCGGCCGGCCAATGAAGAATTAGAGGAATTTATATCTGGTGATAGAAATTCATTTCTCGGTATAATGTGGTTCGGATTCCACAATAAGCTGTGGGTCCCGGTGCTAGGCAACCAATTGTTCTTAGCCACGTAAAATAAATCTAATCCTTCGGACCAGCCCTCTCTAGGAGAGCTATTAATCAGCTCAGTGGTCTGGTTAAACTAAGGTATACTTGACTTCAAAGGGTAATCTCTGACTGTTGTTTCACCCAAAACTAGTCTAACTTTATTTTTACTCTTTTGTTGTTGTGGTTGTATTGTTGTAGTGGTGGTGGTGTTGTGTGTGGGCTCTTTTGAAAGCGGAAGGGAACAGACGACTTATCTTAAAGGGTAATCTGGGACTGTTGTTTCTCCCAAAACTAGTCTAATTTTCATTTATTTTTACTCTTTTGTTGTTGTTGCGTGGGGGTTCGTTTGAGAGCGGAAGGGAACAGACGACTTATCTCAAGGGGTAATCTGGGACTGTTGTTTCTCCTAAAACTAGTCTAATTTTCATTTATTTTTACTCTTGTTGTTGTTGTTGTTGCGACTTATCTCAAAGGGTAATCTGGGACTGTTGTTTCATCCAAAACTAGTTTAACTTTTCCTGATGATTACCTTCACCTCAGCGCTTAACTGCAGTCCAAAACATTAGTTAAGCTTCGCCTGGAATTCAGAGAACTCCTTTATCCGAAATCGTAACCACTCATTATACAGCTCAGCTTCTTGTTTCAGCGCTGTTAATGAGATATCCACACCCCCTTCACCCCCACCCCCACCCCAACCCATTCGCCCTTTTCATACGCTCGAAGATATTCCCGATATATACCTCCTATACCTCCTGCCGCTGCCGTCTGACGCGTTTCCTGACTTCCCGTATGTATCCTGCTGCCTTCTCCGCCGCGCCGGAGTTTATCCAGAGAGTTATCCACGCTTCCTGACTGCATCCTTGTACCTCACAGGTTGTGTCCCTTTATCCAATGGACAGACGAACACGCACCCATTATCCTGAGTTATCATGCGCGACTGAATTATACCGATGAGGTGGTTGCTGGAACAGACACAGAGGGACTCCGTAATTTACAACTCCATAACTCCGGGATAATTCATAGCCTGGACACACGATGCCCCACCCCCTCTTTTTACTGCAACTCCCTCCCTTCTTCCCTCTCCCTCCTTCTCTCTCCCTTTCCTCTTCCTCCTCTTCTCTGTCTCTCTTTCTCTTTCTCTCTCTTCTCTTTTCCACTTTATATAAAAAAGCGCCCCACCCCTCTTCTCTTCCTCTCCTCCTCCTCCTCCCCCTCCACTTCTCTCCTTCTCCTTCCCTTCCCTTCCCCTCCCTCTCCTTCCCTCTCCTTACCTCCTCCTCCTGCTGCTCCTCCTCTTCTCTCTCTCTCTCTCTCTCTCTCTCTCTCTCTCTCTCTCTCTCTCTCTCTCTCTCTCTTTCCACTTTACCAAAAGGTGCCCCACCCAAGCAATGATTTCATACTGCAATCTGCAAGCTTAACGAGGTACCCTTTATTTTAGCTAGGTATTGCTTAAAAGTAAGCATAGAAGTATTATTCGGTGTATATACTTGAGCTACAAACAAACATTAGATATTACTGTTATACGAATTTGCATATATTTGTACTCAGTAAAAGGAGTATAAATATATACTAACGCATATAATTATTTGCATATATATTAAGAACAAACAAGCACGCAATCGCCAACAGCACATATATCTAATGGTACATATATGCTTCAATTATCTGAGAGCATTTTTGACATTTCAGACTGATGGTAAATGCTTTTCACAAGATTCTAATTACTAATTGTTAGTTTAGTAACCCAAGAGAGTTTTTATTACCAAAGGTGTTGCAGTTTCAAAGTTCTGACAGAGATTTGAAACAAAAGTTTAAATTTCCATTATTTTTTCGGTGAGCCTTGAACACTTGAGTATTGAGCATTGCAGATTAAAGAATAAGCATACAGGTGCGTGGTATGATAAAGGTAAAATAAATACCAACTTTTTTTCTTTTCTTACAAGCGATAAGAGGTTAGTGCAACTGGACAAAGAACCAACATGCAATTAGAGCTTGCACATAAAATGTTCCTTTATTGCAAAGCCAAGACAGAAATCCTATTAAATGTTGCACTGAATGGCTGCAACATTTATTTCACTGAATTTCAACGTGTTACAGAGGCAAGATATACCTCCCTTTAAATGTTGATGTATTAGAGAGCTAAGATAGAAATGTCATTAAATGCTGATTTATATCAGAGTCAGGACAGATATCCAGTTGAATGTTATTTCAAAGGGCCAGATAGAAATCCTATTACATTTTGGTGTAATTTAATGCCAAGGCAGATGTCCTGTTGATTGTTGTTGTAGAAATTAAGACGGAGATCGTTTTACTGTAAATGTTGGTATTGTAGAGCAAATTCAAAAATCCCATTGTATTAGCATACCGTAAGGTCAAAACAGAGGTTCAATAAGATTTTAGTGACTCATAAAACCAAATCAGATATCACATTAAATGGTGTGGTATTGAAAAACCCAAGAAAGATATTCGGCTAGATGTTGGCCTACTACGTAAACAAAATCAGATGCAAGAAAGATATTCTACTATATGTTGGCGTACTACATATAAACAAAATCAGATGCAATTTGATGTTGATATATTATCAAGCTATTAGAGAGATCCTATTAATTGTTGGTGTATTAAAAAAAAGGCAAGAATGGGTTCCTGTCAAATGATGATGTCTTAGACAGCCAATATTTAACAAATTTTGGGATATCATCAAACCAAGACAGAGATCCTATTAAATGATGGTGTATTGTAAGACCAAGATATAAATCCTTTTATTTTAGGGGCCCTATGAACTGTCGTCCCTTGAAAGAAATTCTTGTTCAAAATAGGAGACACCCATCCATCCATTTACTGTCATAACATAAAACAAAAATCCTTGATGGAAATTGATCAGATTAATTCCGTAATTAAGCTCGAGATTTTTAAGAGCAATGGATTTCTGTAAATGTCTGTAACCTCAGAGACATTTTTTTTAGTTATTTTTTCCCGCTATGTCACTGGCATTGTGATACAATCCACAAAACATGTTAGTTTGAAATTCATCGTTAGCATAAAAAAACTGCTATAATTTTACCCAGTAACCTCTTCAATGCTGAAGAGGTTACTTGGTAAAATTATTCAAAATGTCAGGGTAGTACTTGAAAAAGACTGGTTTTGTTTTTATCATTTTTCCATTTTTTTTTATAGACGCACCTTTTGCATTTATTATCTTGAAGCATTTACTGAAGAAATGGTAGTCTTGTCTGATGTATTTTGAATTAAAAAGATTGATTTCGGACATGTTTTTTTAGATGAAAGTCCTCGTGTACTTATGCCTACTAAGCATTTGGTTTTACATGAATAAAAATCTTACATAAGTATTTTATATGACTGAAGTGTGTATAATTTGATGGTTATAGACACGTACTTCAGGAAAGTTTGCGTTAATGTGCAACGTATACACAGTGTGTGTAAATCACAGAATTACGTTTTTGTTAGATATGTGTGTGTGTGTTTGTGTTTGTGTTTGTGTTTGTGTGTGCTTGTGACACAATGAATGCGAAACTCGTAAAACTCTATCTTCGAAAATCTAAATTAGGATAATTTATTAGTCATCACTGAACTGAGTTTGCAAATCACTGGTAACATCAAAAGATATTTCCTATCTTCCTCGAGAGAAACAAAAAAAAAAAAATAAGAAACAACACAAACTCATCAGCAGTTGTTTGTTTAGACGACTTCCCTCCTCTTCCATCACGAAACAATTCCCGCACGTAAAAAAAAAAAAAATCAAGCGGAATGTATCAAATGAATGATGAATAACAGGGAGGGAGGGAGGGGGTTGGAAACCGCTCGCTCCCGTTCCATACATTAACAGCTCTGTAACTCCATCATTTTCATACGTAATAACGTTACCGCGATGTTAATGGACATAGGTGAGTAATGGCAGAGAAACAATTTGGCGTGGATAATTCAATAATCATGGCTTATTACACTAATTGCTGATGATATCTGACCCCCGTCATGATTAATTTCAGGTCACCGTCGGTTGGGTAGCGCCCGCGCGAGCGGAAGACGGACGGGGAGCCAAGTTCAATGTACTGTTCGGTCGAAGTTGAGCACTTGGAGGCTATTAAGTGTCATTGCTTAATTTCACGTGAAAAAGTCAGTCAGTCTCTCTCTCTCTCTCTCTCTCTCTCTCTCTCTCTCTCTCTCTCTCTCTCTGGGTGCTTGTGAGTGTTTAATTTTACGTGAAAAAGTCATTCAGTCTCTCTCTCACTCTCAGGTATATTGATTGCTTAATTGCACGCAAAGTCTCTCCTCTCTCTCTCTCTCTCTCTCTCTCTCTCTCTCTCTCTCTGTCTCTCTCTCAAGTACATCTGACTGCTTTATCACGCAAAAGAGTCTCTCTCTCTCTCTCTCTCTCTCTCTCTCTCTCTCTCTCTCTCAAGTAAATGTGACTGCTTAATTTCACGTAAAATGAGTCTCTCTCTCTGTCTCTCTCTGTCTCTCTCTCTCTCTCTCTCTCTCTCTCTCTCGGGTGTTTGTGAGTGTTTAATTTTACGTGAAAAAGTCATTCAGTCTCTCTCTCTCTCTCTCTCTCTCTCTCTCTCTCTCTCTCTCTCTCTCTCTCTCTGAGTACGTAGGTCATAATGTGGCTAAGTGTGCTTTTTTTTTTATGTGCTTCCAAGATGATGTTTCAAAATTACTTGGCTGATTGCATGGTTGTTATTTCAGCTTTTTTGATGCTCTGTTTACATTTTTATTTGGCACATGTGTTTGGCACATTTATATGTTACATTTATATTGGCACATTTATTTGGTGTGATTGTATTCTTATCTCAAAATCCTAATTATTCTCGTAGTGACGTGCTTATTTATCTCACAACTCTTTCCCGCAACTAAGGAGAACGATGTTCCCTATTAGTTGCTGATGTTCCCCATTAGGTTGCTGACCATAACAGCTGCTTAGGTATGCAAGAATGGATTATTAATTATTTTTCCTACATGGAATGACTGGGGAAGAATTCATTTCTGCTTTGATACAAATGACAGAGGTTTTTCCACAGTCATAGATATCTCATTAAAATCGATTAGGAGGGTCACTCGTACTTAGGGAAGGAAACTTACATTTATTTGGAGTAGGGAGTTCCCTTGCATGCGGAGTAGGGAGTTTGCTTGCATGCGGAGTGAGGAGCTCGCGTGTTTTTGGAGTAAGGAGTTTGCATGCATTTGGGCCAAGGAGTTCGCTGCTTGTAGAATATTAGCAGAGTAAGGGAGGTCGCTTGTATATAGAGTATAGGAGTTTACTCGTTATTGGAGTAGGGAGTTTGCATGCATCTGGAGTAAGGAGTTAGCTTGTTTGTGGAGTAGGGAGTTCGCTTGCTTGTAGAGTGGGGAATACTTGTGTATTCGGAGTAGGGAGGTCTCTTGCGCACAGAATAGAGTAGAGTAGGGAGTTTGCATGCATATGGAGTAAGGAGCTTACTTGCTTGTGGAGTAGGGAGTTCGTATGTGTTTGGAGCAGGGACTTCGCCTACATATAGAGAAGCAAGGTTGCTTGTATTTGGAGTAGGGAGTTCGCTTGCTTGTAGAGTTGGGGGAATTCGCTTGTATACGGAGTAGGGAGTTCACTTGCTTGTAGTGTGGGGAAATTCGCTGGTATACGGAGTAGGGAGTTCACTTGCCTGTAGAGTTGGGGAAATTCGCTTGTATACGGAGTAGGGAACACTTGCTTGTAGAGTGGGGAAATTCGCTGGTATACGGAGTGGGGAGTTCACTTGCTTGTAGAGTGGGGAAATTCGCTGGTATACGGAGTGGGGAGTTCACTTGCTTGTAGAGCGGGGAAATTCGCTTGTATACGGAGTGGGGAGTTCACTTGCCTGTAGAGTGGGGAAATTCGCTGGTATACGGAGTGGGGAGTTCACTTGCCTGTAGAGTGGGGAAATTCGCTGGTATACGGAGTGGGGAGTTCACTTGCTTGTAGAGTGGGGAAATTCGCTGGTATACGGAGTGGGGAGTTCACTTGCTTGTAGAGTTGGGGAAATTCGCTTGTATACGGAGTAGGGAGTTCACTTACACGTAGAGGAGGAAGGTCGCTTGCATTTGGAGAAGGGAGTTCGTTTGCATGTAGAGCAGGAAGGTCGCTCGAATGTAAAGCAGGAGGAACTGTTAAAGAGTTCATTCCAACATTCCCACGCATTCTTCTTCCCGTAACGAGGCGTTTGCTCGACGTCTTTCCATTATCTGGCGAAAAGCATTTCTGTTTCATTCCATTTATCTCTTATGCAGACGAAACATTCTGGCGAGAGATTTTGGGAAGAGAACTAAACAAGTGAAAAATGTGCCGAAGTATCTTCACCGCAGTCGAGTTTTTTGTACATCGTATAATGAAGGCCACCGAAAATAGATCTATCTTTCGGTAGTTTCGGTATAATGCTGTATGAGCTGCAGCCCGTGAAACTTTAACCACGGGCCGGTGGTGGCATGTCCTATATCGTTACCAGAACACGATTATGGCTAACTTTAACCTTAAATAAAATAAAAACTACTGAGGCTAGAGTGCTGCGATGTGGTATATTTGATGATTGGAGGGTGGATGATCAACATACCAATTTGCAGCCCTCTAGCCTCAGTAGTTTTTAAGATCTGAGGGCGGATAGGAAAAAGTGCGGACGGACAAAAAAGTGGCACAATACTTTTCTTTCACAGAAAACTAAAAGGTAAAAGCTACTTTGATACGAAAACATAGCATCCTGGGAAGATGTATTTCATTCTAAAGATTTATCATTTTTAATTGATGTAGTTCCCTCACACTAAAAGTACTTTCATCGATCGATTTTATCGAGATGGGATTAAACAACTGATTTCTTTCGATCCTTCATCCTGGGAAAATGTGTATCATCATTAAAAGGAATGAATTTGACAGCAGCTGGATTGCCAGTGTATTTAGTTTCGCTCGAATGTATGTTCTGATGCAATTGCAGCTCTGTTAAAAAAGAATTTCTTATGCAAATTAGTTTCACATTAATTATGCAGCGTCATGAAGAACTCATGGGTTTAAATAGAAAGACGTCTTCATTGGAAGGTGGCCCACTGTCAGATGGTTTATATTCATTTATATATATTATTGAAGTACAACACACACGTGCACACACACATACAGTATATATATAGAGAGATATATATATAGAGAGAGAGAGTATATATATATATATATATGTATATATTTATAATATGCATGTATATATATTGTATGTATTTATATACATATATTTATATAGATATTATATATATACATATATATTATATATATATATATATATATATATATATATATATATATATATATATATATATATATATATATATATATATATATATATTTATATATATATATCTCATTTAGAATTAGCCAGATACGTCAGCTCTCCTGTTTGTTTAATCGTAGTAGTTGCTTGAAAACTGGAAAATGCTCTGACATCCCAGAAAATTGTTGTCTTCATGGAAGCTCCTATTGGAGAAGCTGTAGGATTCCTGGAAGCTGCTGTTGGAGAAGCTGGCGGATTCCTGGAAGCTGCCCTTGAGCTTTTGGAATCATGGAAGCTGCTGCTGGAAAAGCTGGTGTATTCCTGGAATCTACTACTGGAGAAGTTGTTGGAATCATGGAAGCTGCTCCTGTCAAAACTGATGGAATCATGGAGGTACTACTGGAGAAACTGTTGGAATCATGGAAGCCGCTACTGGAAAAGCTGTTGGAATCGTGGAAGTTACTACCGGAAAAGCTGTCGGATTTATGGATGATGCTGGAGAAGCTGTCAGTTTCCTGGAAGCTGCTATTGAAGAAGCTAACGGATTCTTGGAAGCTACTATTGGAGAAGCTGTCGGACTCGGGAAAACTACTACTGGAAAGCTGTTGGTTTCATGGAAACTACTGTCAAAGAAACTTTCGGATTTATAGAAGCTACTACTGGAAAAGCTTTCGAATTCTTAGACGCTGCTACTGGAAAAGCTGTCCGATTCCTGGAAGTTACCATTGGAGAGCCGTCGAATTTATGAAAGTTACTACTAGAAAAGCTGTAGGAATCATGGAAACTACTACCGGAAAAGCTGTCGGATTTCATTGAAGCTACTGCTGGAAAAGCTGTCATATTTCTGGAAGCTACTTTTGAAGAAGCTCTCAGATTATGGAAGCTACAACTGAAGAAGCTGTCGGTTTCATGGAAGCTAGTATTGTAGAAGCTGTCAGGTTGCAAGAGTGTTACCCGAGAGGATGGTGGGGTGACAGTATATTTAATTAAAACGGAAAGCAAAAACATTATTGCCATTCAATACTTACAACAAAAATGAGCTCATAAGTTTAAACCATAGACAGCTCGAGTAACACTGTATGAAATATAATGATAAAGAATAAAACATCCTCATCTAATGTAATGCATTCCTTTGAAATGAAAGGGGCACATACAGATAATGAAAAGGTAGTTAATTGATTTAATTTTGGTAGTGAAATGGTGTTAATCCTTAATCTCGCAAAGCCATAGCGTAAATATTATATGTATTGAACTGGAAGGAGATTTAGGGCAATGCGTCAAGTTTCTTCTCCAACAAACATCTTATAGAGATGTGAGCAAACCTCATGTTTTCTGCTCTGTTGTTGTTTTTGACTGAGCTGGCTATATGCCAGCACGGGCTCTTGCTCTCGGAGCAGCCCACATAGCACTCGAGAACTCAGGAATGGAGCAGTGTCCCGAGAAGCCATAAAGATTTTCATTTGTTTTTATTTTTATTTTTTTAAGGCAAGAGATCCAAGTTTATTGCCGGGTCATTTCCGACCGCGATGCATGAGACGCAGGGAATAGCACCCTATGGGGGGTGGGGGGAAGGGAGGGGTAAGGAGTGGTTTTGGGGGGAGGGTGGAAGGATCCTTGCTTTGATACCAGAGGCTGATAACTTGAAGGCCTCGGCTTCTTGTTACAGTTGGTTCCTGGATGGGACGCGGAGATTACCACTGTAACTACCGCCATAACTACTGTCATAACTGCCCACATAAATGGCGGGCCGTAACCGCTATCTGCAGCCCTTGTTACGGTGATTGCGTCGCTTTTTTAATGCCACGTACAACCCCGAGTCGCCCTTCACGGCTAATTTATTTCTCTAACGAAGGAGGATTTCGTATCGCGTCCAAGCATCGTCGCCTTCGTCTCCGCCGGATGGCTGACAAACTCATGTTTATCGCGAGGTTTACGGTTTTTGAAATGTTCCGCCGTGGATGGCGAGCTTATCGCTCTCTCGCGTTTTACCGCGGAAGACTGATTGCGTCATTCGAAGTGCAAAACATAGCTGGTTGACGGGGCTGTTCCTAGATGGATGTCTCATCAAGCAAGTGTGTGTATTTGCAATGGCCTCGTAACGAAGACCCCAAAATGTCAAGGGAGGTTATGGTAAGTTGCCTTTGCTTTTTTTTTTTTTTTTTTTGTTTTGCAATGGACATCCTAAATTGCTCTTTTTCTCCTTAAACATTGGTGTTTTTAGAAAGTATTTATTGTACCCAGCTGTTGATGGAAGCTGTAGTAATCAGACTTTACTTTTTAGAAATGGGCATCTAAAAATAGCCATTGTCCCTATATTTGGAAGTTTTTGGGTGTTCTGTACATTGTACTGCAATTTTTTATTCAAGTTATATCAAGGAGACATTGCTCTAAAAATAAGCATCCTCAATTTACTCCATTCCTGATTCCAGATCTGCCCAGATGAACTACAGATTATGCATTTGACACCAACTCAGTTTTTTTTTTTTTTTTTTTGTATTATATGAGTAAGGTATGAATCCATTTGAACGAAGGTTTGAATTCTAATGTTAACTTGAATTTGAATTAAACTGAAGTTAATTCGTGAGAGATGAATAAATAATTTTGACAGAGCTTGCTCCCCTTCACCCAAAAACCTAAAATAATCACTCCTAACAAAATCAAAGTTGCATTTTTAGTTTTTTGTAAAAGAAAACTATTGTGCCGGCTTTGTCTGTCCGTCCGCACTTTTTTCTGTGTGCACTTTTTTTTGTCGCCCTCAGGTCTTAAAAACTACTGAGGTTAGAGGGCTGCAAATTGGTACGTTTATCATCCACCCTCCAATCATCAGACATACCAAATTGCAGCCCTTCAGCCTCAGTAGTTTTTTTTATTTTATTTAAGGTTAAAGTTAGCCATTATTGTACTTCTGGCAATGATAAAGGACAGGCCACCACCGGGCCGTGGTTAAAGTTTCATGGGCCGCGGCTCATACAGCATTATACTGAGACCACCGCAAGTCAGATCTATTTTCGGTGGTTTTGATTATGCGCTGTAGCGGCTGTACAGAAAACGCGATTGCGCCGAAGAAACGT
>NC_089761.1:25940643-25955643 GCF_040412425.1 Macrobrachium rosenbergii | reverse complement strand
TACATGTTTTTTTTATGATAATAATTTATTTCACATCACATTAACTTGTAGGTGTTAGTGATCTATACGGACACATACTTTCTTAGTTCAGGCTACTTAAGACTTAACCCTGTATTTTACAGCTTCTGTTGTCATTAGCTGATCAAAAATTTCAGGAGGCACCAGTTTTCATATTATATATATATATATAACATATATATATATATATATATATATATATATACATATATATATATATATATATATATATATATATAATATATATATGTGTGTGTGTGTGTGTGATTAATATACATACATATAAAATCTAAAAAATTTATTATTTCTATAATAGATTTTGTTATTTTTGGCCCCATTTTTATAATTCACATTTATGTTATCTAAATCAGTATTATTATTTTGTCGCGATTTTTCATGGGGGGACACTTGCCCAGTTCCCACTCCCCACCCCTGGTTCCGCTAGTATCTGTTGTCTAAGCTTAATGATTTCCACTAATGACTGATTAGCTTTTCACCAAAATTACAGCACAGAAATAAATGACAAAAATCTGAGGTAGTGTTTATTCCAAAACATTAACTAAAGTTTGATATTACTGATGTTATTTGCTTTATCTTTGTTTGAAGCATGTGCAAGAGTGCAGGTCTCAGCTCTTTCATCACAAGAAATTAATTTAGAGCAAGAATAATTTCTTCTCTAAAGCTTCGATGACAGTATTACAGTATTATTATTATTTTTATTATTATTATTATTATTATTATTATTATTATTATTATTATTATTATTATTTTTATTATTATTATTATTATTATAGCTTTTGCATATGCGTTACATCATAGCTATAACATTTTCTATTATTTTATCACATATTATTATTATTATTTTTATTATTATTATTATTTTTTTTTGACTTGTAAATGCGTTACATCATAACTATAAAATTTTATGATATTATTAGCTTTTCTTAATGAGAAGAAAATTCTGTGACGTTTCCCGTTTTCTATTCCAAATTTTTATCAGCAATATTTATTCCCATCCGAAAACAGCTGCCATTGCTCTTTACATATACAGCAACAGCCTTCTTGTCCAACTTCCTCAGCCCTTGGTCTGTGGCGAAGCTCTGAGTAGGTGGGAATTGTAGTACGGCAGGTTAGCTCAGGTAATAAGAAGCCCCGTGAGGTCGTATCACCTGACAGGTGTCACAGAGATGGCTCATCTGTGTGACGTCATCGTCAATTGAACAGATCGGCTGGTAGACGGGAGGGAGATTGGTGAGTATGCTATGTCTGTTTACGAATGAACCGATAATGTTTTTTTACTTTTTTTTATTTTGGGGAGGTGGGCGGGGGTTTAGTATGTGAAGTTTCTGTGTTTGGTGTTAAATGCTGACTCTGTGCTGTCTTGTTCGAAGTTGGGTTGGCTACTGTGGGTCAGGATTTATTTAGGAAATAAAAATGTTGAGTATACCTGGCTTTAAGATGATGTATTGAGAGGCATTTGTGGACTTTCAGATTTATGAAGCTGAGCTTCAAAGATTCATCTACATATTTCTTGTCTTACAAACACACACACACACATATACTATATATATACATACATATATATATGCATATATATACATATATATATATGTATATTATATATATGTGTGTGCGTGTGTGTATGTATTTTATGTAGGTATGCGGGCAAAAAGAAACTATCCCCCAAGCATAATACCAAACAGACATACAAAGTTCAAGCAAACAGAATATAACTTTATCACCGTGCTTGCATATCGAAATCCACCGCTTTGAGCTTATAAAGGCAGTCCTTTGCTCACGAAAGCTTCCAAATTTATTGATTAATATTCCTTAATGACAGGAGTTTGAGAAGCCTGAAAAGAATCGCCATCAGCAGCAAGTATCGTAGAAAAAAAAGAATGCCTCAATTTACAAAGAAAAAGGTCAGCATTAAGATCGATGGTCCACCATCTCGTCTCTTTGGGAGATGATTTATCTTGAATATTGTTTTATCTCCGCAAAGCCGTTTGTTCTGAAGGCAGTGTCCATGAGGCGAAATCTGTTTCTATTGATATATTTATCATGTTGTGCTTTTGGTTACTTTTGACTCCACGGGCGGCGCGTTTTGGGAGAAATTAGTGTAATTCATCACAACTGTGGTTCTTCTTTTTTCTTTTAGGTGGGGGTCGGGGTGGGGGGTTGGGGGTAATATTCGTTACTTCATACTCTGTTTATTTGATCATTGAGATGATGTGTTTCAACAGAAATTCCCTCTTTTCTTCCACTTAACTTTAAAGCTGTTTTTATGCATGTTGTTTACGGCAATGGCTGTCGTTGAAAACGTTCTTTACACCCTGTCTATTTGGAAAAAGTTGGATATCAAACTTTCAGTTAAAGGACATCACGAAATGAAAAATGAGAAATGAATCACAAAAGCATACACAAGGCAGGACTGTTCTGTATCGCTTTCTTAGTAAGTCTCCTTGGTGATTTTATAGCCCTGTGATAAAAGTTAAGTCTATTAAGTCTAGAAACATACATTGTTGCTCTATTTCGAATTTGTTGTTCATACACACGCGCGCACACACACACGCACACATATTTAAATGTCTTTTTATTCCAGTAGTTGGGATAAATCCAGGACCCACTAGTTCAGTGGGTACTAGATGAATCAATTCTAAATGAAAACTTGTGTCCCCGTGACAGAAAAACTGATGGAAACGACTTTCTTCGTCTCACTCAGTTATGTCAAAAAAAAAAAAAAAAAAAAAAAATCAGGGCATCTACCTTTCAGTGAGAGACTAATTTACCTAGGTAGTTACGGGTCGAATTTTGGATGATATTATTATTATTATTATTATTATTATTATTATTATTATTATTATTATTATTATTATTATTATTATTATTATTATTATTCATCCATTTCTACTTCTTAATTAATTATTTGGTTTAGTGAATGCAACAAAGCATAAAGGGATATATAGATAAGAGATTGCTTTATTTTAATATTAAATGTCCGAATTTGGAACAAAGAAAAAAAAGTCGGGAATGTCATATTTTAAATTCTAGGCATTATGAATGGGATGAATCTATTCTGAATAAGCGTGGATCTTAGTAATTACTGTATTACTCTTTTAGAATGCTTGCTTTAATTCATGTCATTTATTTTATGTTTAAAACTTATGGCATATATTTTCATCAATAGATGCCCAATTTTACATTATCTGTGAACGAGCACAAAGCACCGAATAGTTTAGCGAGCACTTAAGACCAGGAACTGTTCGTGTTCGCTTACAATTAGACAAAAAGAAGGAAGGACCCTGCACTGACAACATAACAGAAATGACAGGGCCCGTATATACAAAAAAAAAAAAAAAAAAGTCACAGATTCTTGAATCATTCTGAATAACTTGGAATGTGAACATATAACCAAGAGTACAACACCCTTTCAAATTTTCTCCTATCTACTCCTTGTAAGGGAAGCCAGAATGAACAAATTGAAACTGGCCCACTTGACTAGGAAGACTTGGGAAGAGAAGAGAGAGTGTGTGTGTGTGTGTGTCCCCACCACATGGGGAATCTAACTCGTCCCCTGGAAGAAGGAAGGGGACGAAAAAGATCTAATGAGAGAAATACAACCGAAGTGTGAAACTCGCGGTCATAAATGTCAGGTTGTGACGTTGTGGGTTATTTACGCGTCCCTGATTTACGTTAGGCCGTGTTGACATTCTTGTTCCCTTCCTCTTCTTCTTCTTCTTCTTCTTTTTATGTTTGTGTGATAAGATCAAGCAGTAGAAAGTGTGGCTGCGATTTGCTTCCTTCTCCGTGTTTGCATCCGAAAGGATTATGCTTGTTCGTGCTTTGAGTCGAATTGCGATTTGATTCGTCGGTGGAAAGAAAATCTGGAAAATACGAGTTATTTATTCGTCCCTGGAAAAAAAAATGTGAGTTATTTATAGCTTGTTAGATCAGAAGGTGTGTATAAAGTATTTTGCTAAAGAGGGAATGGCAGGATAGTATAAGAATTGGCGGATGAGGAATCCTGTTGGGATCCCTGGTAATATCCGATGGAGGTTAATGGTTGGTTCCTAAGTGTCACAGTATTTGAAGCTCATTTTCTTCTGGTATTTTTTTCGTTGTCGTATCTTCTGATTTAATGTTTGCTTATGTTATACAGACTAAAACATCCATACAGTTGCTTTTTAAAATATTTTGTTTTATTCACATATTTACATACAGACTAAAAGACACACACACACATATATATAAATGTGTGTGTTTTTATATTTGTATATAATGTATACATACAGAGTATATATATATATATATATATATATATATATATATATATATATATATATATATATATTATATATACACACACACACACACACACACACAAAATACACGCATCTATGTAAACATTTACTCAGTAAAAATAAAATCTGAAAAAGATCGCTTCAAACCCAGTGGCAAACATCACAGTTTTCATGCCAAAAAAAAAAAAAAAAAAAAGAAAAATCCAAACTCTAGCTACCGAATATCACACGTCAGTGTGCTTGCGCGCGCGCGCATGTGCACAGATTCCGCGCGTCCGGGGGTCCCTAATTCGATTCTTAAAAGACTGTAATTGTGACAAATTGTAATGCATAAAATCTGAATGCGTTATTCAGCAGGGAATCCACAGTTTTGATAACGAGGGAATTTTCACGCACCGCTGTGAAATCATGGAAGCGGATTCAGCACATTAGAATCGTTTGGCTGCATAACAGCGAACAAATAACAGCGATAATAAGAGGGAGATGGAAAGCTGAATGCGTGACTTTTGTTTATGCGCGGGATTAGGATGGACTGGGCGAGTTTGGGATGCTTTTCGTGTCTTTTGTTATTAGGATTGTTGCTTTTGTTTGCTGTTGTTATGAGGCTTGTTGCTGTTATCTGCTATAATGCCGCTAGTGTTGTTGGTATTATTATTATTATGGATGGTTTTGTGTCTTTTGTTATTAGGATTATATTATTTTTATTTTTTTTGTTATTAGCCTTGTTACTGCTTTCTGCTATACCGCTACTAGTGGTGCTGGTATTATTATTATTATTATTATTATTATTATTATTATTATTATTATTATTATTATTATTATTATTATTTATAGTATTATTATTATTATTATTATCATTATTATTATTGTTATTGGCTAGGCGAGTTTGGGATATTTTTTGGTATCATTTGTTATTCAGATTATTGCTTTTGTTTTTGTTACTGTTACCTAATGTAATGCAATTAGTGTTGCTGGTATTATTATTATTATTATTATTATTATTATTATTATTATTACTGACTAGTTGAGTTTGCGATGTTTTTTGTGTCTGTGTTTTTAGGAATATGGCTTTTGCTTTTTTGTTGTTATTTACATTGTTATTGTTACCTGTTATAGCAGTTATCTGTTATGATGCCATTAGTGTTGCTGGTATTATTATTATTATTATTATTATTATTATTATTATTGCTTGCCCGCTTCCTATCCGTCTTTGTTGTAGGATTTGCACAAGAGTAATAAACCTTGTTGTTGTTGTTACCTAACCCCAGGAGGTTATGCTTTTGGTTCTGTTTTTCTATTTCTTTGTCTGTGTGTTAACACCGTTTCACAAAACATAACAGCGGATTTTCACCAAAATTCTACCAATGGTGACCTTACTAACTGGCAACGAGTGACTAGATTTTGGGAGAGATGCGAATGAAACTTTCAGGGGGATGATGGGACCTTTTCTGACGTTCAGTGGTCAGCCGTTACAGGCTTAGAAAACTGGAACCCTACGCGCCATCAACATAGATTTTGGTGACCGAATTTAATGGCGACTTCTACAGAGCAAGTTTGAGTGAAGAGGACTTGTCTTCCAGTTTTACCTGTTTCTGGTCGATTAAAATGTGTCTTAAGGGTTTTGACAGTGAAGGTAGTATTCGCTCTCTGCGTGCCTTTTGCTTGATCACGTAGTTATTAGCCTTCTTATTACTACTAATACTATTACTAGTAGCGCTGATACTGTTTCTATTATTGACACTGTTGCTCTCCTTCTGTTTACCTGTTTTTCTGTGTGGCTTTGCATGCTAGGAATCTGAAATAGTTTTAGCGGTTCCTGGAGTACAGTGCATTAACATTCTATCCATCTATCTGTATACACGCGCTCGTGCACGCATGTACGTACATACACAAACACACACACACACACTATATATATATATACAGTATATATGTCGTGTAATATTCAATTCACTATACCTCGGGAATAACCTAAGCCCAAGGGGAATTATAATTGATAAGTACTTAGTCATCAGTGGTATTCGAACCGCTGCTGAACGATGCAAAGTGACTTTTGAACACTGAGCCATCATGAGAGGCATAAAAGGATATCGACTCTGCCGTTCACATTTACCTGTCGCATTCAGGTCTTGTACTTAAAATCCATATTACCCAACCTCCACCTGTAACACCTGACTAATTATGAATTTTTGTCACATATACAGGGACATTTTTTATATTGACAAGTACTAAGCCAGGAGTATCGTATAATATACAACACACACACACACACACACAAACGCACAAACACACGCATATATTCTGTACACAGGACCAACGTATAAGATTTCATTAGTCCAAATTTCCTGTTGCTCGCTATCATTCTTATTAAACGACTAAAATAATGTAAAATAAAATGTTATCGCTACAGCGAAATCTCACTTCTTCCCTCGTTACCTGGGAGAGAGAGAGAGAGAGAGAGAGAGAGAGAGAGAGAAACTCGCCGTTTCCTCCACCCCCACCCACTCCCGCCTTCCCCAGATCAGCTTGTGTGTTTTATCCATTGGGATATCAGTGACAATGACGAATTCCTTTCTGTACTTTACGAATGGACCGGATGGAAGGAGAGATTGTATGGGAACCCCTAATAAAGAGGAGACGTGCCTAACATTTGTAAACTACGTCCTTTCCCTCCCCCTCTTCCCCCACTCCCACCCCCACTCCCACCCCCAAACTCGCCCTCCAAACATACAATCTATGCGTGTGTGTATTTATGTATGTAGGTGTTTGTGCGTGTTTCTTATTCTCTTGGTTTTTCCAGACTTCAGCATCCTGCTCTCTCTCTCTCTCTCTCTCTCTCTCTCTCTCTCTCTCTCTCTCTCTCTCTCTCTCTTGTTTTGCTGGGCCGCTGTTTCTCCATCTTCTTCCCTGATATAGTTTATCATTTTTAAGAGATAAATATCGCTGAACATTATTTTCCTTAAGTTAACGAAACAGCAAGGCTACTACTACCACCACTAATAATAATAATAATAATAATAATAATAATAATAATAATAATAATAATAATGATAATAATAATAATGGAATTTTTAATAACAAATCTACAACCATCGTTCCTCAACAGCCTTAACTATAGCCACAAGAACCCACAACTGTTGGGGACCAATTCAGAATAATAAATAAACTCTTTCTGACATGGCCTGGCAGTTTCATGAGACGAGAAAATAAACGATAATAATGTATATGATAAGGAGAAGTGAGAAAGATAAAAAGAAAAACAATGTAGATCCCACTTACAAATGTCCTCTTTTCTCTGGACGAAGAAAACAGATGTAAACGGCATTCTAAGGGTAGGGACACACACACACACACACACACATATATATATATATATATATATATATATATATATATATATATATATATATATATAATTATATCTTCTCTATCTATCTATCTATCTATATATATGTATATATGTATATATATATATATATATATATATATATATATATATATATATATATATATATATATATATATATATATACAATATATATCCATGGGGTCGAGGAGTAGGAAAGAAGGCCTTCTATGGCCAATAAAACTCCAGCAATCCTTTCCCGGCACGGCCTGTTATCGGCGTCCGAAATGCCGCCGTAAATAAGCCCATAACGCAACGGACGTAACTCCCGAATAGATGATAAATAAGAAAAACAAAGGAGGGAGAGAGAGAGAGAGAGAGAGAAAGAGGCTATAAAGAGAATCCGAACCCCCCTCGTGGGCCAGCAGATGTCGAGACGACGGGAGCCGCAGCGGGGCCGAGTCGTAAATACATCTAGGAGATCTTATCTCCGACAAACGCCATTTGTTTAGCAGTCATGACATTATCCGGCGAACCCGGTCCGGCGCTATAGCGTTGTTTGATAATGTAATAAGGTCGTCATTTTGCGCCGGCGGAGGGAGGTGAGGGAGCTAGTAGCTACCAGCTAGCTAGCTAGCTAGCTAGCTAGCGGCAGTACGTAATGAAAGTGGTTTCGTTTTTCTTTTTATTATTATTATTATTATTATTATTATTATTATTATTATTATTGGTGAAGATATCCACAGTGTTGTAAGTGTAAATAATATATTAGAAATATCTATATAACCGAGACCTTTCGAGAACCTGCTCTATTCTCCTTCAGAAGGAGAATCGAGGAGGTTTCGAAAGCTCTCTTTAGTATATGTATTTCTAAAATGTGTATTTACATCTACACCACTGTGGATTTATTCACCATTTTAGTGATTCATGCTATTGTGAGATTTTTATGGATTATTATTATTATTATTATTATTATTATTATTATTATTATTATTATTATTATTAACCCAGTTCATATGAAACAAGCCCACCACAGGGGCCCTTGACTTGAAATTCCAGCTTCCAAAGAATATGGTGTTCATTAGGAACAAGTAATAGGAGGTAATGGGAAATACAGAAAGAGGAGATCAGTTATTTGAAAAACAGATAAATTAACATATAAATAAATAAAAATTTAAGTAAAATATTGAAAATACAAGTTGAATTGTATCAGGGGATGTAGTGCATTGCATCTCCGCTTGAACTTTATGGTTGTAAACAAAGGTTCGAGAGTGAGGTGTGTCTTCGGATCGAATTTTCATTGTTATTTTGGAGTTCGATTCGCGTTGTTTGCTAAGTCTTGCGATATTTTAGGGCAACTAAGTCCTCTCTCTCTCTCTCTCTCTCTCTCTCTAGGTAAAGTTTTTTCTTCTCCCTCTCAAAGGAATTTATTCCAGGTTATAGTTTGATATTTAGGTATGTACATTTTTCTGCGAGTGTGGATGTAAACACCTCTCTTTCTCTCTCTCTCTCTCTCTCTCTCTCTCTCTCTCTCTCTCTCTCTCTCTCTCTCTCACACACACACACACACACACACACACACAAATTTCAGTTTGACTTTTATGTCTTTCTACAAGAATCTGCTCAGATATTTTGTTACACTCGTACAGTACTCCCACCCCACCCTCTCTCTCTCTCTCTCTCTCTCTCTCTCTCTCTCTCTCTCTCTCTCTCTCTCTCTCTCTCTCTCTCTCTCGGAGAACATATTTTGACTTTTATCTCTCGGTGCAAAACTTGAAAAATCGTTTTAATACTTTGTTACAAACGTACAGTAAACTTTCTCTCTCTCTCTCTCTCTCTCTCTCTCTCTCTCTCTCTCTCTCTCTCTCTCTCTCTCTCTCTCTCTCAGAGAACACTTCAGTTTGACTATTATCTCCCGGTACAAAACTAGTTTTAAAATTTTTGTTACAGGCGTACAGTAAACTCTCTCTCTCAGAGAACATATTCTGACTTTTATCTCTCGGTGCAAAACTTGAAAAATCGTTTTAATACTTTGTTACAAACGTACAGTAAACTTTCTCTCTCTCTCTCTCTCTCTCTCTCTCTCTCTCTCTCTCTCTCTCTCTCTCTCTCTCAGAGAACACTTCAGTTTGACTATTATCTCCCGGTACAAAACTAGTTTTAAAATTTTGTTACAGGCGTACAGTAAACTCTCTCTCTCTCTCAGAGAACATATTCTGACTTTTATCTCTCGGTGCAAAACTTGAAAAATCGTTTTAATACTTTGTTACAAACGTACAGTAAACTCTCTCTCTCTCTCTCTCTCTCTCTCTCTCTCTCTCTCTCTCTCTCTCTCTCTCTCTCTCTCTCAGAGAACACTTCAGTTTGACTATATCACCCGGTACAAAACTAGTTTTAAAATTGTGTTACAGATGTATATAATGTAAGCTCTCTCTCTCTCTCTCTCTCTCTCTCTCTCTCTCTCTCTCTCTCTCTCTCTCTCTCTCTCTCTCTCTGGCAGAAAGAGGAAATTACGACCCGCGTTGCAACTTCATTTTATGCATTGGCTATGGTTGGCTGGTGCTGATAGCATGAATGGCATCTTCCTTCTAAGGGCAGAGGGCCCGGCATTAAATTTCATGATATTCAAGATACCCGGAGTCGATACACTTTAATGTAATTCGTGTTTTCGTGGATTTTCGTGCTGGCCCAGGAATTCCGTCTGCTCGGGTATTGCGCCTGCGCCGGTTGGATTGCAGTCGTATTGCTTCTAAAGGTGTTAAGATTTTAGTATTGTTACGATTTTTTTATTTTTATTTTATTGAAACGGGTGTTGCTGTGGATGGAAAGTGGGGAGATTGACGGTGATTACCCAGTGCTTAAGGGGGTGTGCGGAAGAGAGAGAGAGAGAGAGCATCTTATTTTTTTCCGTTATATAATTTAAACAAGAAGATGAGAAGAATGCTAGATCCCTAGTATTAGAGAGAGAGAGAGAGAGAGAGAGAGAGAGAGAGAGAGAGAGAGAGAGAGAGAGAGAGAGAGAGAGAGAGAACATCTTATTTTTTCCTTTATATAATTTAAACAAGAAGATGAGAAGAGTGGTAAATCCTTAGTATTAAAAAGAGAGAGAGAGAGAGAGGTAACATTTAATTTTTAATTCTCTTTTGTTTTATTTAAGCATGAAGATGAGAAAAACTGTAAATCCTCAGTATTTAAGAGAGAGAGAGAGAGAGAGAGAGAGAGAGAGAGAGAGAAACTTAACATACTGTTTTTATTTTCTTTCCTTTTATTTAATGAGGTGTAGCTTCTGCAAGGAAGATGACCATAGCTATAATTACTTATAATTTAGAGAGAAAGAGAGAGAGAGAGAGAGAGAGAGAGAGAGAGAGAGAGAGAGAGAGAGAGAGAGAGAGGAAACGCAACACTGTTTTTATTTTTTTTACATTTTATTATATAAGGTATGGCTTCTGCAAGGAAAATGAGAACTGTAATTACTTAGCTTCTGAGAGAGAGAGAGAGAGAGAGAGAGAGAGAGAGAGAGAGAGAGAGAGAGAGAGAGAGAGAGAGAGAGAGAGAGAGAGGTAACGTTTTAGTTCGTACTCTCTTTTATTTTATTTTACCAGGTATCGCTCCTGCAAGAAAGATAACAGGAATTGTAATTATTTAAGAGAGA
The DNA here is from genome assembly GCF_040412425.1 of Macrobrachium rosenbergii. NCBI lineage: Eukaryota > Metazoa > Arthropoda > Malacostraca > Decapoda > Palaemonidae > Macrobrachium > Macrobrachium rosenbergii. Next base: position 25,944,326 of record NC_089761.1, on the reverse strand, counting down.
GAGAGAGAGAGAGAGAGAGAGAGAGAGAGAGAGAGAGAGAGAGCGCAACTGTGAAATCTCTCATTATACCTCCCGAAGGCCGTTTCAATATCCGCGAAAATAGACAGCCTCCAGTATTAGCATTTTCCAATTAAAGTTATGAACTCGATGAATGGCCCGCGGGAATTCACCTTTCACTTTCCTCGTAAAAGGACCCGGTTGAGCCAGGCCTAATATGCAGTTAACTTCTTAGCACTTTTTTTTTTTTTAAGAATTCAAAGAGAGTATTACTTTCTGGGGGGAATTCAAAGATGGTAATACTTTTTTTTAAAGGAGAAATTCAAAGACAGTATTACTTTTGGGGGGGGGATTAAAAGGCATTATTACTCTTTTTGGAGAGGGGGTTGGGAATTCAACGATAGTCCTACTTTTTAGGATGAATTAAAATACAGTATTACTTTTTTTTTAGAGGGAGTAATTCAAAGACAGTATTGCTTTGGGAGGGCTTCAAAGACAGTATTACTTTTTGGGAGGAATTCAAAGCCAGTATTACTTTTTTTGGGGGTGGGGAATTCAAAGCCAGCACTACGTGTTTTGAGGGGTAATTCAAATACGGTATTACTTTTGGGGGGATTTCAAGGGCAGTATTACTTATTTTTGGGCATTACAAAGAGAGGATTACTTATTTTCGGAGATTTCAAAGCCAGTATTACTTGGTTCATGTACTTCGCAGATTATGTTACCTGCTTTTTTATTTTTATTTTTTTTGAGTTTTCAAACAGAACATTACTTGGCTTTCAAAAATTCAAACAGAGCATTACTTGGTTTTCAAAAATTTAAAGACTTCATTACGTCATTTTTTGTTAGGATTCAAAGTCAAGAAAACTGTTTATTGTTTTCATCTGCTTATTATTTTTTATTTTGGAGTTTTCAACCTGAACATTCTTTGAATTTTGAAAATTGAAAGATTATTACATTCTATTGAATTCAATGATCTAGAGACACCTTTTTTGGGCAATGTTTGGCCGGAATACCTTATATTTTAAATTTAAAAAGAAATATTAAATGATTGTCGATTATTCAGATAGCATTACATGAAAAATCATGTAATGTGTATTGAGGATTTAAGTGATACATGACTTGCTTACTTTTTTTGAAAATTCAATCATTTGCACTTAATTTATAATACTGATCGGGTATAACTTACCGTTTGATGAGTCAACGATGGTGTTATTTCGTTTGTGGTTATGCAAAGATACCTGGTTTTAGAGACTGTAGGGGCCGTATTACTTGTTTTTAATTTTTAAGAATCTAGTGACTGTATAGAGGCTTATAAGAGTATCTTGCTTTTGTTACCATTTTATTCAAACGAATGACAATGCTTGCAATCACCATAAATGCCTGAAATAAGTGAGATTAGCTACATGGATTTAGTCCAGGACGTACTTTTGTCACTCTTAGTTCCTCGCTGGGTGAGCGGATTCCGTTCTCAGCTACCACTCTGTTGGTCGCGAGTTCGAATCTCCGACCGGCTAGTGAAGAACAAGAGGAATTTGTTTCTGGTGATAGAAATTCATTTCTCGGTATAATGTGGTTCGGATTCCACAATAAGCTGTAGGTCCCGTTGCTAGGTAACCAATTGGTTCTTAGCCACGTAAAAATAAATCTAATCCTTTTTTTTTTTTAGATTCCCAAATACGTTTTCCAACTGGGGAGAATTATTTTTGACGTGACCAGTATTTGTCATGGCGAGCCAAAAGCAAAAACAGTCAGGGAAGAGAGAGAGAGAGAGAGAGAGATAAAGTCTTAATAGGCTCTTGCATGCAAATTTACAACAAAATGTATTTCCACTGCATGATGACCACCATTGTCAAACAAACAGCTCCAAGGTGGAGAGAGAGAGAGAGAGAGAGACAGAGAGAGAGAGAGAGAGAGAGAGAGAGAGAGAGAGAGAGAGAGAGAGAGAGAGAGAGAGAGAGAGAATAAGTTACGACATGTAAATTCACAAAAAAAATTATTTCCACTAGATTAGGACAGTCATCAAACAAACAGCTCCATGGAGGAGAGAAAGAGAGAGAGAGAGAGAGAGAGAGAGAGAGAGAGAGAGAGAGAGAGAGAGAGACTCGTAATATCTCTAGCATGCAAATCCACAACAAAATGTATTTCCATAGACGAGAACCACCTTTGTCAAACAAACAGTTCCAAGAGAGAGAGAGAGAGAGAGAGTGAGAGAGAGAGAGAGAGAGAGAGAGAGAGAGAGAGAGAGAGAGAGAGAGAGTCTCGTAATAAGCTGTAGCAAAATGTATTTCCACTAGATTAGGACCACCATTGTCAAACAAACAGCTCCAAGGTGGAGAGAGAGAGAGAGAGAGAGAGAGAGAGAGAGAGAGAGAGAGAGAGAGAGTAAACCTCTAGCATGCAAATCCACAACAAAATGTATTTCCATTAGATGAGAACCATCTTTGTCAAACAAACAGCACAGAGAGAGAGAGAGAGAGAGAGAGAGAGAGAGAGAGAGAGAGCACGAGACAGGCCGGCTGAAAAATAATCGGGGTCAACAGAGATAATTCCCCCATCATTACCTGCAGCAGTATCAAATAAGCAAGAGGCGTAACAGAAACAGGTAATTTTTATTTTTATTTTTTTCATTATCTTTTTTTTTATTTATTTCCTTTTCCAGCAGGGACGCGGAGTATCAATTCATCTTCCGTGATACTGTGAATTAATAGCCCGGGACGCCAGCGGTGTCACCTATAATGAGATCACTCGGGGGAAATTTATTAATACACTCCGCATAATTTCTCTCTGTCAGCGGCGACTCCCAGATGTAATTTACCTTTTTTAATAAGTGGCGCGACGGGTTTTCGCCGATGGATATATTACGGGGCGCGGGAAAGGCTTGTGGGCGAGGGTAGGCTGCAGGGCAAGTCTTGTCATTTTGGAAATGCTTGCTTTCAGTCTTTTGGGTATATGTATATATATATGTATATATATATATATATATATATATATATATATATATATATATATATATATATATATATATATATATCACACATTACCAATGGCTTGAAATAAAGTCAAAACTGGTCAGAGCCTACACCCCGTCTCTTATTTTTCACCTGTGGTAGTGTGTGATAAATGAATCACGTACAAAAGTGATAATAATCATATAAATATATATATATATATATATATATATATATATATATATATATATATATATATATATATATATATATATATATATGTATGTGTGTGAAACGAACAACATCTGTGCTATGAAGTTTCGTAGACGGAAAAATGCGTACTATGATAAGTATTACTTAGATACATACATACATACTTACATACACACAAACACACACACACACACACACACATATATATATATATATATATATATATATATATATATATATATATATATATATATATATATTTAAGAAAAAATTTTTGATGCAAGCTTACCTGTAGTTAACAAATTCAAGAGTAATGAAAATACTAAAACAACTTTTATAGTTTTTGGGCAATGTTGTTTGTCTCGTTTAATAGTAAATCTATGTTATTTCCTTTTACAAAACATTCAAACATCCTTAGGTTAACGCTTCAGTATAAAGGCAGCTAATTTTCCACCAGTATTTCTCAGTCACCCGATTCATTTAATTTAGAAAATAATGATTCCAGAGATCCCGAGTGCATCA
>NC_089761.1:25903143-25935643 GCF_040412425.1 Macrobrachium rosenbergii | reverse complement strand
TCTCTCTCTCTCTCTCTCTCTCTCTCTCTCTCTCTCTCTCTTTCATACAGATCATCATTTTGTGTATGTACAGATTCAAAATCTTTTCTGTCTGTCTGTCTGTCTCTCCCTCATAACATAATAAGTTTGTTTATATTAGATTCAAAATCTCTCTCTCTCTCTCTCTCTCTCTCTCTCTCTCTCTCTCTCTCTCTCTCTCTCTCTCTCTCTGCTTGTATTATTTTAACTACTGAAATAGTATTGCTTTGATCTTATTTTATTTTTGAATTAGTCCTGCAGCAATTAAATAGTCATTTTGTGAAACTCTGTAAATGATATTAAGTATCTTATTAAACTTTTAGTTTTTCATGAATTATAGGTACAACTGTATTTCACTAGATCTTAATTTGCATTCTAGTGATACCTGAATTGCACTCGTGAAAGACCGCGAATGACGAATAAAACTGTTTTATTTTCGTAAATGATAAAAAACTGTTTTTTTCCAGTTTTAACCTTTATCGGCTTTATACAGAACCTTGAGAATATTATATTTGGCCCTTCAGTTATCATACCCATCGATCACTTCTTAAATGATCATATTGAACAACTCCTTAAATTTACTCCTTTTATATTACACAACTCCTTAAATTTACTCCTTTTTTCACTGCAAAACTTTTTTTTCTTCAAGTTTTTATCGAATAAATTATTTACAAAAGATTACAACAAATCTCGAACTACATACATTCACATCTAGAATACATTCCTTAGTCACTAAATCTTGCAATACCTTGATTATGAATATTATTCCTAACTACATATTGCTTGTGCTCAAGCAGCCGAGAAGGAAATTCAGTTATAACTCCTTACAACACTGAACTGCCGTCACTCATAGACCTGACAGGGAAGAGACAGCCAGATAATGACAGTAAATACAAGACAGGAGTGACATGTTTCTTACGGCTCGTCTTTTTTTTTACTGTTTTTTTCTTGCTTGAGAGTAATGGCGGCGCAATTAGGCTTAACAACCGCTATTTGGTGTTCCCCTGTCGCCGTCAACGGTGAAATTAACAGGACATGACAAGGCCTCGTAACTCAAGCTGTTAACACTATACTTTCTTCCATGGCGTAATTGTATCAAGCGTGTCGCCTAGACTTCATCTTCTTCTTCGTCTTCTCCTCCTCCTTCTTCTTCTTCTTCTTCTGCCTGTGCTTCTCCTTCTTCTCCTATTTCTTCTTCGTCTGCCTCTTCCTCTTCTTCTTCTTCTTCTTCTTCTCCTGTTTCTCCACATTCTTCTTCTTCTCCTTCTTCTTCTTCTTCTTCTGCCTCTGCTTCTTCTTCTTCTTCTTCTTCTTCTGCCTCTGCTTCTTCTTCTTCTTCTTCTTCTTCTCCTTTTTTCTCCTCACTGTTCTTCTCTTTCTTCTTCTCCTTTTTCTTCTTCTCTCTCTTCATTTTCTCTACTCTTCTTCTTCTTCTTCTTTTCTTCTTCTTCTTCTTCTTCTTCTTCTTCTTCTTCTTCTTCTTCTTCTCCTTCTGCCTCTCCTCCTTCTCTTTCTCCTTCCTCTTCTTCTTCTTCTCTTCCTCCAACCTTCTTCTCCCTCTCCTTCTTCTTCTTTGTCTCGGAGAAGAGAAATGACAGTCGCTTAACTAGAATAACATCCTAACGAGTGATTAAAGAAAATTTAGAGGGATTAAAGGAGAAACGCACTAATCATACGTTTAGGGGCAATTTGCCCTTATCATTGTGTCACTCAAGTGTCTCTTTTTCTCCTGTTGTTTTCTGCGCTAGACAAGACGGTTGAGTACATCCATTTGTGGTCTTGTAGCTGGCAGTATATATATATATATATATATATATATATATATATATATATATATATATATATATATATATATATATATATATATATATATATATATATATATATATATATATATATATATATATAATATATATGTATATATATATATATATATATATATATATATATATATATATATATATATATATGTATGTAAAAGTCTTGGTAATTCATTACAGTTTTAATGATACTTATACTGATACCTGTGAGTTAATCAGTATTTCTTTTATTTTCTTATTTCAAGAAATAAACTTTTGTTGTTCAAATCAACGTGGGAATAGGAATTTCAACATTAATAGTAAATGTGAAAAAATATTGAAAAGCAGTGATACGATTATTTACACAGTAATAATAATAATAATAATAATAATAATAATAATAATAATAATGATAATAATAATATTAATAATAATAACAATAATAATAATAATAATAATAATAATCTGTATTAACTGATTCTGCACTCCAAACTGTCTACGAATAGACGAGAAATTAACATCAAAAACAGCTAGATAATAAAAAAAATAATAAAAATAAAATAATAAAAACTTCAATCATTATCTTATTTTCCGCGCTAATGTACAACGTGATGTTTTACCTATATCATTATTATCATTTATCGCCTTACACCCTTTACGTTTTCTTTAAGTAATACTTAATGTAACCAGGTATTTTATGTCCTCGTTAGAATCTTGCAGGTTTTAATAGAAACATCTGCTTTTCATCCTTATCAATTTTTTATGGCTCGTTTAATCTGTTGCTTAGATTATTTGCAGTTTATATACATGTCTTTAATGTGAAATAATGGCACGTGTGTTGTACATACAGTATAATATTAAGGCTATGCATAAGTCCTATTCTCTCTCTCTCTCTCTCTCTCTCTCTCTCTCTCTCTCACTTCACCCTCACCTTTCTCCCTCCCCATTCTTCCCCACCCCCTTCCTTCCCCTTTCACCATCCTTTCTTCCTCTCCGCCTTCCTCCCTCCCCCTTCTTTTCCCCTCCTCCTCCTTTCTCACTCCCCCTTCTTTCTCCCTACCCTCCTTTCTACCTTCATCTCTTTTTTTTTTTCATCTCTCTACTTTCTCCCTTTCCCCCTTTCTCCCTCGCTTTCTTTCACCCTTCCGTTCTTTCTCCCTCCTCCTTCTTTCTCCCTCCCCATCCTTCTTCCTTCTTCCTTCCTTCCTTCCTTCCTCCCCCCACAAAATAAACCGGAACAAATAACAGGCACAAACAAAGAACAAAGACAGATTAATAGCAACGATACGGCGTATAATGAAATGGCCGATTCGATAGAGAGAGAGAGAGAGAGATGGCCCTATAATTCAGCGATCTACTTTTCAACGCAATTCGCTTTTATTATTTTTAAAATCTGCGGCCATCGCCGAAGATTAAACGAAATTTAATTACTGTCAAGAGACACCGAGTTCAGTCACTCGTGCGGATTTGAATATTTAAATTGAAATAAAAAAAAATTGATCGTATATGCATGATATTAATTAAATATTTTTTGTTTGTTTTTTGCTAAACAGTAAAATGTAGAACAATTAAGTAATTCTCGCGGGGGAGAGTTAAAAAGGATTCGGGTCCTTAATTGTTCGGTTCATAAAGGTGAGAATTGACTGGCGGGGGCGTCCCGTCCCATCTGGGACAGGTGTCCTGTTCCGGTCCTCTACCTCGTCTCTCTCCTTTCAGCAAATGCTGGGGCTAATTAGTGCAAAGCTGGGATGCTTAATTTATGAGGTGTCATTTGAACGTCATTATCGCTTTTACCTGAGGGACTTAATATGCAAATGAGACAGGCAGACTCCTTCGCTGCGTCGTCGAGAGAGAGAGAGAGAGAGAGAGAGAGAGAGAGAGAGAGAGAGAGATGGTCCGGAACGTTGGAAATCTGCTGTCGAACTCTCTCTCTCTCTCTCTCTCTCTCTCTCTCTCTCTCTCTCTCTCTCTCTCTTTTTCTAGTTAACCATTTATCTGTCGTAGTATGAGAAACTATATTTTACTTATCCCAAATACTTATATATATATATATATATATATATATATATATATATATATATATATATGTGTGTGTGTGTGTGTGTGTGTGTGTGTGCGTGTGTGTGTGTATGTATATATGGAGGACCTACGTAGCCGAAGACAGAAGGTCCAGGCGGAGTAAATAAAACCAAAATAGGAATAGTTTTTTTTTATTTTTTTGTTTAAAAAATTGAATAGAAATTCCTGGCCTCGTGCAACTTGATCCGATTCTGTGGGAGGAGAGTTTCCAACCAAAGTTGCTACAAGACTGAATGAAATGCTAAATTCTGTTGTTATATTGGTCGTTAGGGTGTTTATGGTTCTGTTTGTCTGTCTGTTTGTTTATCTGTCTGGCTGTTAGCAAGATTAAATGTAGATCAATGGAAGGATGTTGATTACTTGTGGAATAAACACCTTGTAGGAGATTCTCCAATTGATTAGCTTTTGGTGAATGTTTCTGAAGATTTTTTTTTAACAGTAGCAAATCTGAATTTGTTTTGACTTCCAGGGACGACTTTCCATTTGGAGGAGTTCCCTGATTTATATTCTCACCAAGTTTGTTGCAAATCCGTTCACCAGTTCTCGAGATATTTCTTTAAGACACAGACGCATCTAGTAGAGACGACGGAAGCAAGTATGTTTTCCGTGGTTGTCATTGTAAAAACTGGAAATGTCACCGTTGGTCATAATGATACTGGAATTATGAACGAAGTAAAATTCACCAAAAATATAAACCTATATGATTAAATTGCATTTGGTCTGCCTGAAGTTCATAACCTCTTAATTGCTTCTGTCAGTTGGTCATGTGTTGTATCCCGTTGAATTGCCACTGTATCTCGTCCAGTCTTCAAGTTGACTTGTTGATTCAGTGATTTACTTCATGTCTACTTGTAGTATCCAAATTACTTCTGCCAGTTGGTCCTGTGTTGTATCCCATTGAATTGCCACTATATCTCGTCCACCCTTCGACTTGTTGATTCAGTGATGTACTCCTTGTCTACTTGTAGCACCCAGTCTGTTTGTTCTCAGAAGGAACTAATTTTTTTTTTTTATAGAACACGTCTGACATCTTGGATATTCCCGAAGACCAATTAACTCAAAGGTTACGTCCATCAGTGTTGTCTGCGTTGCATCCGAATGACGCCGGAGTCAAACAATGGGCGCATGCAATGGCCCGGCTGACATTGAGATGCCAATCAAACGGCTCTCACACACACTCTGTTTCTGTGTGTGTGTGTGTTTACTTGTTTGCTCAAGGGAAACGGACGGTTTCGTTTCCAGATTTTTTTTTTTCTTATACCTTCATCCCCTCGGTACTCTGGTTTCTAGAGCAGTTTTCACATATTTTTACACTTTCATCCCCCGTTACTCTGGTTTTTAGAACCGTTTTCACATATTTTTACACTTTCATCCCCCCGTAATCTGGTTTCTAGAACCGTTTTCACATATTTTTACACTTTCATCCCCCCGTAATCTGGTTTCTAGAACCGTTTTCACATATTTTTACACTTTCATCCCCCCGTAATCTGGTTTCTAGAACCGTTTTCACATATTTTTACACTTTCATCCCCCGTTACTCTGGTTTCTAGAACCGTTTTCACATATTTTTACACTTTCATCCCCCGTTACTCTGGTTTCTAGAACCGTTTTCACATATTTTTACACTTTCATCCCCCGTTACTCTGGTTTCTAGAACCGTTTTCAAATTTTTTTGCAGTTTCATCCTCCGGTAATCTGGTTTGTAGAGCAGTTTTCACATTTTTTTACACTTTCATCCCCCGTTACTCTGGTTTATTGAACCGTTTTCACAACTTTTTAACACTTTCATCCCCCGGTACTCTGGTTTCTAGAACCGTTTTCACATTTTTTTTACACTTTCATCCCCGGTACTTTGGTTTCTAGAGCCGTTTTCACATTTTTTTACACTTTCATCCCCCGATACTTAGGTTTCTAGAACCGTGTTTACATTTTCTTTGCATTTTCACCCCCCGTTACTCTGGTTTCTAGAACCGTTTTTGCAACGCGGGTATGTTATTGTGTTAGGGTCTAGTAGAAGATTTTTTTTATTTAAAATTTTTTCCTTTATTATTTGATTTCGAGAACCGCTTGTCTTTCATTTTTTGGTTTCGAGAACCATTTTTCTTTATTCTTTGGTTTCGAGAACCGTTTTTTCCTTACTTATATGGCTTCGAGATCCATTTTTTCTTTATTCTTTGGCTTCGAAAACCATTTTTTTTATTCCCTTGGTTTCGAGAACCATTTTTTCTTTATTCTTTGGTTCCGTAAACAGTTTTTTCCTTCCTTCTTTGGTTTCGAGAATCATTTTTTCTTTGTCCTTTGGTTTCGAGACCATCTTTTTCTTTATTCCTTGTGTTCGAGAACCATTTTTCCCTTCCTTCTTTGGTTTTGAGAACCATTTTTTTCTTTATCCTTTGGTTTCGAGAACCATTTTCTCGTTATCCTTTGGTTTCGACACCATTTTTTCTTTATTCTTTGGTTTCGAGAACTATTTTTTTCCTTCCTTCTTTGGTTTCGAGAACAATTTTTTCTTTATCCTTTGGTTTCGAGAACCGTTTTTCTTTATTTATTTGGTTTCAAGAACAGTTTTCCCTTCCTTCTTTGGTTTCGAGAACCACTTTTTCTTCATTCTTTGGTTTCGAGAACCGTTTTTTCCTTCCTTATTTGGTTTCGAGAACCATTTTTTCTTTATCTTTTGGTCTCGAGAACCGTTTTTTCCATCCTTATTTGGTTTCGAGAACAGTTTTTTCTTTATCCTTTGGTTTCGAGAACTATTTTTCTTTCCTTCTTTGGTTTCGAGAACAATTTTTTCTTTATCCTTTGGTTTCGAGACCATTCTTTTCTTTATTCTTTGGTTACGGGAACCATTTTTTCCTTCCTTCTTTGGTTTCGAGAACCATTTTTTCTTTATCCTTTGGTTTCGAGAACCATTTTTTTCTTTTTTCTTTGGTTTCGAGAACCGTTTTCCCTTCCTCCTTTGGTTTAGAATACCATTTTTTCTTCATTCTTTGGTTTCGAGAACCGTTTTCCGTTTCTACTTTGGTTTCGAGAACCATTTTTTCTTCATTCTTTGGTTTCGAAAACCGTTTTCCCTTCCATCTTTGGTTTCGAGAACCATTTTTTCTTCATTCTTTGGTTTCGAGAACCGTTTTTCTTTCATTTTTTGGTTTCGTTTCGAGAACCTTTTTTCCTTCATTTTTTGGTTTCGAGAACCGTTTTTCCCTCCGTTTTACATTATGGGAACCATTTTCTTTCTTTTTTTTGTTTCGAGAACCGTTTCTTCCCTCCATTCTTTGGTTTCGAAAACAGTTTTTCCCTTCATTCTTTGGTTTCGAGAACCGTCTTTTCCCCTTTATCCCATGGTTTCGAAGACCGTTTTTTCCTTCATTCTTTGGCTTCTAGAACCGTTTCGCAATATGCACGTGTTATTGTATTATGGTCTGGCGCGAGATATGTTTTCTTTTGTTCCTCTACTTACCCCTACCATTGTTTACCTTCGTGATCATTATCATAGCATTCACCAAAATCATCGTCTGCGTCACGCTAATCACCAACGTCATCGACGTCGTAGCTGGAGTTTTTTGTTGTTGGCGGTTGGTGATGTTGGTGGTGGTGGTGGGGATGATAACTACTCGGTTATCACCGTCGTTGGCGTTGTAGACACAGATGTTAGAATGTTTACTAATGATCTTAACTGAACGACTCCTTGTTCTTGTTTTCGCTCTGTCGGAGGTGAACAGATCTGAGTCTTCGCAAAGTTTGTCATTCTGTGAGGGACAAAGTTCTTTCTTCGAGTGAGACGGCGGTCGTTTTCTTTAATATTAATTGCTTTGACATAAAGACCTAAAGAAAGAAAACTTTTTTTTTTTTAATTATTGCGAGGTTTTCCATCTGTATTAATTTTCATTTATTTGTTGTTCTTGCTTACTATTATACGTACAGATATTTTATTATGCTAAAGCTTTCTTTTCACCGTAATGGTCTCTTAGCCTCGTTCCAATAAGATTCTGACATTTTAAAAAAATTACAATAATAATAACAACTGCATTTATAACATTAAGAAAAAATTAATAAGTCCAAATTCAGTATTGTTCATCTGTAACTGAAACGTGTATCTTAATTTCAGACATTTTCAGAATAGTTATTTTCTAAGTCACTTCTCAGACTACAGCGCGAAAGGAGGTGTTGAGAAAAAACAACAGCATTTATAACATTATGGAAAAATTAATCGGTTCAACTTTAGTATTGTTCATTGTAATTGAGAAATGTCTCATAATTTCAGTAATTTTCAGAGTAGTTATTTTCTAAGTCACTTCTTACATTACGTTGCTTAAGGAAACAATTAGTATTTCGTCTTCATGTGAGTGCATTGGTATCATCTTCGAATGCATCTCTTCACGTTTATATTTCCTTAAAAACCGTGCCATGAATTTACACAATTTTCAAAATATGGCTGAGTGTATGGTCAATAACCCAACTTTGCACAAAAACAAAAGACAAACATCCTTTACACTAACTTGCATCAAACCTTAGCTGTCTGACACAAGCATCATAAAGAGGTAATGAATAAGACGCACTTGGTCATAATTTGATTGACTTCATCATCTGAATTTATTTATTTATTTTTTCTTTTATAAGTCATGAATACTAATTTCGCTCCGTAATTTTATATGAATAACCACAGCTAATTAAAAAGGGAGGCCCCGGAGCGAGCGAAAAATAAATGTGCTTGTTAGGCAGATGCCCAGAGCTCATTTAAGTGCTTAAAAGATAATCAGTTTTGCGCGCATTTGTCACATAATGAGCTCGACACACATCTCGTTTATTATTATAAAGCTTGTTAAATCAGTGTGATACTTATTGAATGCGAAAGGCCGTTTTATACCAGCTTTAGTGAATTTAACACGAGGTCTTCTTATGCGCACACACGCACACGCACACACGGATATAAATAAATCATTAAATCATTAAATAAATAAATAAATAAAATATACTATATATATATATATATATATATATATATATATATATATATATATATATGTGTGTGTGTGTGTGTGTGTCTGTTATTTGTGTGTTGTTTATTACAAACATTTCAGAGAATCAGGGAAAATATGTACGCAGGAATTTACTGTTATAATACTCAACCTATCATCAGGCAAGCATCTCTCAGGGAAACGGGAGGTGGATTGCAGGCAGAGGAGGAGAGGTTGTTGGGTCGAGGGGGGAAAAAACCCATATTGGGAAAAAAGTTTTAACAAATAAAAAACCCCATACTATAAAAAACAAAACAAAAAAAACTATGCTATAATAGCTCGCCAAAGCACAAAATATATTCGAAGTAATTCCATCCTTTGGGAGCCACCCTGGACATTCGACACAGAGGCTGAAAACGACACCCTTTATACGGTACTCGGGGACACGGCTTCGTCTAAAAAAAAAAAAAAATAACTATTACTCAAAAAAAGTTAAATATTACTCACGTAATGAAAAGGAATATGTGAGCACTAAAATATCTGCCGAGTTGAAAGAAAAAGTAAAAAAAAAAGGGGTATTGCGGAAAATATTTAAAATGCAAATTTCTTTTTCTGGTGAATTAACTGACATATTCGCATGACTCCTTCGTAAAAATACGTGGCCGTTCGCATATGTTTTCAGCATGAAATATATAAATATATATTTTTATGAATAGAAGACTTCATCAGCTGTGGAGAAGCGGATATTGTGTCGTGGAAAAACTACGCTTCTAGAATGTGGCTTCATCTTCTGTTTTGATGGAGAATGAACATGTAATAAAACACGGAGTAAAAGGTATTTTATAGATCGTTCGTTTCAATAGAGATTAAGCACACTAGCGGATCCAGAAAAGTTTCATGGAGGGCTCCAATTTTCATATTTATATATATATATATATATATATATATATATATATATATATATATATATATATATACATATATACTGTATATATATATATATATATATATATATATATATATATATATATATATATATATATATATATATATATATATATATATTATTTACTTTGTGTGCATATTTCTTTATTCGATTTTTTCCCGTTTTTATATTTATTTATGTTATTGTTATCTAAATCTTCAATATTATTATTTTATCATTATTTTTCATGGGGGGGCACGTGCCCAGTTGCAACCCCCACCCCCCGGATCCGCTAGTGATTGAGCACGCTCAAGAAACAGTAAAAGGAATTTAAAAATGGCTTCTTCGATGGTTAATAAGAACCAAAGAATAAACCTGTACATGAAGCGGTTCGGGGAAATATAAGATTATTTTCTTCGACTGCTTGTTTCGAAAGAGAAGAAACACGAAAATGAAACCGGAATAGAATTTCCTAAAGGTTCTCTATTCGAAGTGACCTGAGAGAAAAAAAAAAAGGTTGTTTCAGTATCGTATAAAGTCAGATTTAAGAAGAGAACAGCCCCATTCTTTCAATATTTGGTTTTACAAAGCTAGCTGTGACTCACTGTTATTTACTGCCAACTCCCAAGGGTTGATGCAAGTTCAGTAACTCCCTCTCAGACAAAAGAAGGCTTCAAGCCAACTTTTTTTTTAAAGTGTGTATATATATATGTATATATTATTATATATATATATATATATATATATATATATATATATATTATTATATATTTACATGAGAAGGATGAAAATATATGAAAGCATGATGTAACCCGCTGATAAAATATCCAATTTTTCTCTCATTTTTCCCCAACTGACAAAAAAAAAAAAGCTAAACAACATTTTAATGATCAGCTTACAGTGAAAACCGTTTCCAAGGAAAGAAGGCGTTTCATCATTCCACGGCCGTCTTTTATTTATGCTTTCGTCTATCACTGACTGGTGTTATTAACGCGTCATTCATCTCTCGTTGCGTCATAATTATCGTTATCGTAAATCATCTCTAATTACCTTAATTGTCGCTTCTTTTTTTTCTTTTTTTGTGTTCTTTGTTGCGGTAATTACACATTCGACGTGACTTACGTTCTGTTTTCATGAAGTTCGGTATAGGACGTCGACTCAACTTTCCATTCCCCTCCCCTCCTCCCCCTTCCCCTTCCCAATCCCCCTCGTCTTCCCTTCCCCCTCCCCTCCCGCTCGTTCTTTTTTTGAAATTCGGTATAAGACGTCGACTGCAATTTCATTCCCCTTCCCCTCTCCCCCTTCCCCTTCCCCATCGTCTTCCATTCTTCCTCTTCCTCCTCCCCCTCGTTTCTCCTCCCCCTTCCCCCATCCTCTCTCTTCTGTCTCCCCTTGCCTCCCATCCCCTTCCCCTCGTCTCCCTTCACCTCCCCTCCTCCTCCCCCTCGCCCCCTTCTCCTCGCCCTCCTTCTCCCCCCTCCCCTCCCTTCACTCCTCCTCCCCCTCGTGTCATTTATGGGCTTGTCCCACTGGACCTCGTGTGGGCTGTGATAAGAAATAAACAAGGTGTATGCGCATTTATGATGGCTAATGAAAGTTTTCAGTATATCTTATGTATTTTTTATCTTTTCTATCTCTTGAAAATGCACGATGAAGATGAGTAATTCTAGATAACTAAATACTGAGTACATATGCACATATGTGTGTGTGTTATTATTATTATTATGTGTGTATTAGTAGTAGTAGTAGTAGTAGTAGTAGTAGTAGTGGTAGTAGTACTAATACTAATGTTTGTCTGAGTATACGTGGATTGAAATGACTATTTTTCAAATTGTTCTGTTTCCCTTGATAAACATATGATAGGAAATATTCTTGGTTAATTGACAAATAAGGACTTTTCTATACCATATACAATTAATTAAATTTTTTTTACATATCTTTTTGAATTTTTAATTTTCGGTAAGAAATGAGTAATTTAGCCCATTTGATTAACTGACAAATGGGGAATTTTTCTTGATTTTTAAATATCCTAAAGTAAATACGAAATAAAATTAATTACTTCTGCTAAATTGAATGTCGTAAAATTTTCTAAAAATTCTCTCTCTCTCTCTCCTCTCTCTCTCTCTCTCTCTCTCTCTCTCCTCTCTCTTTCTCTCTCTCTCTCTCTCTCTCTCTCTCTCTCTCTCTCTCTCTACTATGTTAGTTGTAGCTTCTATAACCAAACAGCGTATAATTAATAAAACAGGAGATAAAAATAAATAACAACCATACATCAGTATTTACTACTTTATTATACTCTTCTTCATATATATATATATATATATATATATATATATATATATAACTATATTAGAAGAGAAGAGGAAGAGAGAGAGAGAGAGAGAGAGAGAGAGAGAGAAAAAATAACTCTTAAGGGCCATGAAATAATTTTTTATTTCCACATAGCACTAGATTCTACCGCTCAGCCCTATCAGCTCAAAACTAAAAAACAAAAGCCAAAATGAATAAATAAAAAAAACACATCATGGCGAAGCATTTCTCTGCCAACACCTCATTTCTATTCCGTTTAGAGGGAGTCTTGACGGCCCAAGAGGAAAAACGACCCACGTCTCTCTCTCTCACTTAGATTTAGCCATTCGTTTAAATCTCTCTGACAAGGAGGGAATGAGGAAGGGAGGGAGGTAGGTAGGGAAGGAGAGGAGAAGGAAAACCCACTTTTCTCCCTCCATACGTTTTTCTCCAAGGTTTTCCTCCACCCCTCCGGAGTCGATCCCAACCCCTTCTGAGGACTCTAATGTCAACCCCCATACATTCAGGGTTCCCTCCCCCACACCACAAACTTCTTATTGTCCTCTACTTTCTCTCACCCCTACGGAGTCAATCCCAACCTCTTCTGAGGACCCTAATGTTGACCCCATACGTTCAGGCTCTCCTCCTCCCCTCACTTGGTTCCCCCCCCCCCCCAAACTTCTCCCACCCCAAACTTCTCCCCCTTCCCCTTTCATCCCTAACCCCTTACAGGCCTTCTCCCACCCCGTCGGAGTCGATCTCAAACCCCTCTGAGGACCCTACTCTCAACCCCATACATTCAGTCTTCCCCTCCCTTTCCTCACTTCTCCCCTCCCCTTCACCCCACCCCCTTGCAGCCCCCGCCCCAGCGGGCCTCCTTCCTTCAAAGATACATGGGCCCTCATCACGCAACTTTTGGTCGGCCGTGTAACGTTCATCCGTCTTTATTAATTAAGGCAGCGTGAAAACGCGGCCGTTAATATTACGTACGGGGCCGTTAGTCAGCCGTTGGACGTCGTAAAAGAAGAGCCACGTTGGCTGTTTGACTTTCGCGGTGTCTTTATTATCGGCCGCCGTGGGACGAACACATGTTTTGACTTTCTTGTATCTAGATATTTATCTGCATCTGCTGTTACTCACACACACATACAAACATATAACCATGCGCACACACACACACACACACACACACACACACACACACACATATATATATATATATATATATATATATATATATATATATATATATTACACCACACACACACACACACACATATATATATATATATATATATATATATATATATATATATATATATATATATATATTTATATTTATATATATATATATATATATATATATATATATATATATATATATATATATATATTATATAATGCAATACACACACACAAACAAGCACACACTCATATATATACGTTTTGTGTTTTTGTTGTATGTTTTTGTATAACTGCTCTTCCCTTCAATTAGTTTACAAAGTATCCCTTATCCTATGGAAATTTATAAATTATAAAGGGTTTGCACGTTAAAGAAACATAACAAACACAAATACATACCGTAGAGATATATTCTAGTAAGCTTTTGAGACAACTGTTTAGTTTTTTAGGAATGATGACGAAAAAGCTTTGTAAGAAAAATAACTGAAATATCAAATATTGATCCAATAAAACATTTTGACATTCTTCACTTAGAATACCTACATCTTAAAAATCCGTATTTCCTTCTTTCAATTAATCCACTTCCATTTTTCTGTCTCTGAACTCGACAAATTCAGTTAACTATATATTTCTAGTTGTTTATTGTTGACTTACACTCTCAATCTGCTCGTCTGCTCGGCACTGTGTCACTGTGTTGTATTTCTAGAAAGTACGTAATTCCTGGGAATGTGTTTTATCTCTTTATTTCTTCAGTGTATGCTGAAGCTATGGCAGAGTCAGAAATATTATTACTAAATATCTTATTATCACCGAAGTAGTTTCCACAATCCATAATATTTCATTCCTCAGGCATTGTTGGATTATTAATTAACTTCTTTGCCTCTGGGTTATAATACACACAAAATGGTTGGGTGATCCATCTTCCTTCACCTCTTATGATTCTGCCTAACTTTCATTTGGGCTTCATCATTATTAAAGCATTTTCGCGACCGCCTACGGTGGCACTGTTACTGCTAAGCCTTTCTTTTCCTTCTTGACTCGTGAACGCGGATATGTTCCATATTCCTGCTTTGTATTCCTCGTATCGTTTTACAGAACCAGTAACCAATGTGCTAGTATTCCTGGCTCTGAAGCTAGTTGCAACTGTTGTTCCTTTTTTAACCGAACCTCTGGTGATTCAGGCCGGCATACTGCTCGTCATAATCCCTGCGTTGAGATAAATGATTCTGAAGCTTCTAAATTGCAGAAGGTGCTAAGAATCAAAAGGTTGCTGTTACGAAAGCATTTCCAAAGACGCGACATTACTGTACGCTGGTGTGGATTCCTTGCTCCTGTTATTCTCCTTATAATTACTGTCATTACCGTTATTATGAATTTTATTGTTTTCTAATTCTTCAGCAACTGTGTGAATACTGCCGATAATTATTTTTATCGTGTTACCTTATGTATCTAGATTGTGTTTGTTGTATATGTATATTCCATGTATCTGGCCCTGAGCCGAAATAAAGATTATATTATTATTATTATTATTATTATTATTATTATTATTATGTGTGTTATTGTGTTATTATTAATAATAATAATAATAATAATATTAATAATAATAATAATAATAATAATAATAATAATAATAATAATAATAATAATAATAACAACATGTATAGCAGTTCATAAGGCATTGTAGTATAACTACCTTGGTTGCGAAAGCATTTCCCTCAAACAAAAAAAAATTACTAAAGAAACGACATTACTGTTTACGTCAGTATGGACATCATAACAGTATGTGTAGTTTAGGAGTTCATAAGGCATTGACTATAACTACCTAGGCAGCCAGGCTGTACATATATAACCCTACCTCCAAGCCACAAGGCTTCGCAATGATTTATGACCATGGTAAATCATGAAGGGAACATTGCATACACCTTACGCCATCGTGCAATTGGTAAATACCTGTGCCACTATTACCGGTTTCATTCAATAAAGTCAACGTAAGAAAGACAAATGGCCGCGAGCTTTCTCTACAGGTAACATTATAGGATAAACATATTGGATATACCCGCCGAAAAAGTGTCACACGTGAAAGCGTCGTAAGAAAAAATACCATTGCATGTGTCACTTCCGTGTCAGGAATGAAACTCTTTGATATTGAACTTTTAACATTTTTTTTATATATTTTTTTATTGAAGGATAGAATATTTATCGGACCACAGTCTAGTTTTATTGCATGTGTCGCTTCCGTGTCAGGAATGAAACTCTTTGATATCGAACTTAATTTTTAGTTTTCAAAAGAAACTATTACTGACAACCTAAATCTATCCCGTTTGCACTTTTCCCATATTCAGATCTTAAAACTTGCACTGAGGCTAGGGCTGTAAATTGGTAATGTTGATCACCCACCCTCAGTCACCAACAGACCAAATTGCAGCCCTCAGCCTCAATAATTTTAAATGATTAAGGTTAAAGTTAGCCATAATCGTGCGTCTGGCAACGATAGGATAGGCCATCTCCGAGTCGTGGCTGAAAGCTTCATGGGCCGAGGCTCATACAGCATTATACAGAGACCACCGAAAGATAGATCCATTTTCGGCGCATTAATTTTTTTTTTTTTTAGGGATTGTTGTGCAGAATATTTACCAAATCAGTTTACAGGATTAAAGCAGTTTTCATGATAAAAACAAAACTTTTTATTAAAGACCACGTACACTTCTTTTAAAAAGTGTCTAATCGATTTCAACGACTCCACTTCATTCCAAGCGCTGCAATTATTGGCTGTTCTCATTTTTCTTTCTCGGTGAATTATCGATAATCTCTAGAATCCCCTTGCGGAATAGCACTAAAATATAACAATACCTATGTTATTATTTACAACAGTGAACGGTTTCCATCAATAAAAGGTTGGCTGGAGACAGTTAGTAGAAAATTGTTCCTACCTTGAAATGCCGAATCATGAATGAACCCCTTGTGTAGAACACTTCCACTATATTAGCTGCTTCAAATACCTATACAGAGGCGCCATTATGACTGGCCCTCTTGAGCTTTCTAATCACGCTGTGCCACTTACCTATTTATCATGAGAGCAGCGTCTTAATTCCTTAATTATTATTATTATTATTATAACTATTATTATTATTATTATTATTATTATTATTATTATTATTATTATTTAAAAAAAATACTCATAGTAGCATGAGTCTTAAAATCGAGAAACAAATCCACAGTTATTTTATCTTTAAATATATGTACATATACATAACTGTGGATTAGTTTCTCCCTCATTATTATTATTATTATTATTATTATTATTATTATTATTATTATTATTATTATTATCCATTATTATTATTATTACTAAAGCCCCAGGTGTCTTTAACACTCCTTAATCCATTACCTTCACCCAGACGAGTATATCATTCACCGACTCATTCCTTGTAATTCTATGTGATGGTCAAAATAAGTCAGAGTATATATAATTTTCTATATATTTACATGAAATTTGATCATTAAATTTAATCCAGATAATATACCATGTCATTAGAATTATCAGTTGGAATACCCTCACTAATGAACAGCGCAAAAAATGGAGAAAATCTCTAACCAGTGGCTATAATAAATCATCATGATTCCAGTGCCATAACCGTTTCCGTCGTGTAAAGGCTTAAGAGTCAGATGCCTTTTAATTGCAGACTTTTATTACCCAGGCTTTACCTCTAAGTTATAATAATCTAAAGAATGGTAAATTATTAGGGATTTTTAAAAAAGCAAACATATAAGAAAGTAATCACACAAGCGTATATGTGCTTACTTAAGCAAGGAATTATTCCTTCGCCCAAATAATAGCAGAAACGAGCTTACTTACGTTGTATATATATATATACTGTATATATACATATATATATGTGTGTGTGTTTGTGTATGTATGTATACACACACACACACACCCACACACACATATATATATATATATATATATATATATATATATATATATAAAGTATTGGTCTAAATAGATAGATAGAGTGATACGTGTGTGGTTGGTTAAGTTTAAGTACATGTGTTTATCTTTTCGTAAACTTTACGACCAGCTGGCAGTTCGTACTTCATTGCGTATTTCCGTCGTTCCTATCGATAAAATCCGTACTTTTAAAACTAAAACGTCATTTAAGATAAAAAAAATTTACATAAAGTAACCGAAACGTTCCTCCTTTTTAGTTTTCTGTAAAGAAAACCATTTATTGGCTTTTATTTCTCCTTCCGCCTCAGATCTTAAAAATTTCTGGGCTAGGGGCTGCAAATTGGTACGCTGATCATCCATCCTCCAATCATCAAACATACAAAAACTGCAGCCCTCTAGTCTTAGTAGTTTTTATTTTATTTAAGGTTAAAGTTAGCCATAATCGTACTTCTAGCAGCGCTGTAGGTACCAACAACATAGGCTGAGTTTCGTAGGTCGCGACAAAGAGTTTTATGGGCTGTGGCTGAGGCCACCATTGGACAGAAAACTCAATTGCGCAATTTTCACTTGTCATTCTGATGATAAGTGGGGACTTGTTCAACCTTTCTCCTTATCTTGAGCAACACCGGAAAGTTCTTCCGTTTCAGGCCATGTTTATTTTCATTTAATCTTAAATATTTTACATTTTTCCGAATTTAATGTTTGCTTTATATTTTCATTTTTTTTATCAAATATTCTTCAGTTCATTGTTATATGTGATTTTTTTGCTAATGTAAGAAATTTTTTTTAACTGACTTCACATATACCTTTTTCTTTTTCGGTTCCTTTATTTATTGTATATTTTGTCCAAAATCAATCGATTTACATACATTATCTTCTTCCATCTAATAACAAGCTAATGTATTCTTTCAACGCTTCTGTTTTCCTAGAAATTTATAATATTCGATTCTCCACGATGTCGATTTTTCCGGCTGACGCTTTTTCCTGACGACTCTTTCTTGTTTTTACACGAGGCGTAATTGACTGATTAATGGACTTTGGCGTTTTGCCATATCCGACTATGGCCGCCTACCCAGTCAGAAAGTGTGTGTGTGTGTGTGTGTGTGTGTGTGTGTGTAACTGAATAAGATATATGAATTCAGGAAATATATTAATTAAACAGGCGCCAAAGCAGATGGAAATATGAAAAAATTATCTAAATACTTTTTCTTGAAAGTTCGGCAATGAAAAATACAAAGAATACGAAAAAGGATTTCTAGAAGCATAAAGTCGAAGCAAGGAATATATTTTAATAGTCAGTCCAATGAAAACATGTCAAGAAAGGTGAAAATAAATTAAACAAAACAGTAGAGAATAAGAGGTTTTAATGAAGGCGTCAAAGGCTCATAAAAAAAGACCATTTGAATTTTGGGTACAGCTGTTCAAGAGACTCATTATCTCTTGCTAGGATATAATCAGATATTTTGCAGTATAGAAAAATTAGTTTCTTGTTAAAGTAGAGATAAAAACTGTTGCAGGTAGGGTATAATACGCCTTGTAAAATGATTCAAAAATAATATATTGCATATAATTTACTATGCAGACACCTCATAATGATGTGCCAATTGTAATAGTAGCTAAAACATATACAGTAACATGCTAAAACGTCATAAGTTATGTTTTTTATTTCAAAATAAGTAGCTAGAAAAAAAATAATCGCCACATAACATGATAGTTAATGCAAAAGCAAGTAACGTGCTAAAATGCCATGAGGTTATGCTATTTTTTGATAAATAATCAGAAAAAAAAAAAACTAATTGATACCACGAGCGGAATGCATAAGGTTATGTTATTTTTTTTTAATAAATAAACAGAAAAAAGAAGCTAAATTGCCACCACGAGCGGAAAAATTACGAGCAATTTCTCAGACGACGCAGAATTTCAGCACAGATAACCCGACGACATCAGTCACATTTCTCATCTTTATTTTGCAAACAATCGAACGCGTATCAGGCGGAAGGCAGCAATTAAAGAAGGCGGGATGTATGAATCAGCCTCCGGCGGATCATAAATAGAATGGAACATTCCATTTATCTCTCTCCCTACTAATTAACACAATCGGGAAAAGAAGACAGACAAGAGAGTGTAAATAGACAGAGAGAGAGAGAGAGAGAGAGAGAGAGAGAGAGAGAGAGAGACGGACTGACGGACAGACAGACAGCTGTACGCTGCTGCTGCTGCTGCAACAGCTGGTATGCGGTTTGTTTATAGTGTTTCGGTTGACATCCCTTAATGGAGTTAAAAAAAATACGCACATACGCACATACACACGCGCTATCGTTTTAATTGACATGTGGATAATGCGTTGGAAGGATCTAAGTAGATGCTGACTGACAGTTTCCAGGGGTGGGCGTCGTTATTATTTAACCAGCACCGCTCCCCCACCCCGACCTAGGCATCCCTACCTGCCAGCCAGTCCCCACCCCAATCTAGCCAGCCACGGTCCACCAACCTAGCACTTAGCAAGGATCCCCCACTCTGTAGCCAGGTTCCCCCGACCTAGCCAGGTCCCCCCCTACCTAGCTAGGTCACCCCTACCTAGCCAGCCAGCACTCCCCCACCTAAACAGACAGGTGATAACCCCTCCCGACCTATCCAGCCAGGCCCAGGCCCCCCTCTCCCCGATCTGGCCAGCCATCCCCTCTCTCCCCCGACCTATCCACCCATCCCCCATCCACCCGACCTATCCACCATTCCCCTCCCCCGACCCATCGTGACCATCCCCATCACCTCCCCCGACCTATCCACCCATCCCCATTCCCCCGACCTCATCTGGTACCATGCCCCCATCTCCCCGATCTATCCACCCATCCCCATCCCCCCCCTACCTCATCCAGCCAGGCCACCTCGCCCCGATCTAGCCAGCCAGCCCCCCACCTAGTCAAGTCCCCCGCCCTTCCGGCAGTAATTACCCTTATGATGATACACTAATCAGCAGGTGATTTCTTTCTGCCTTATAAATGAGCCCCATTCGAAAGCTGATGAGTTGCTTGATTGCTTGATAAACAAGCGCGCTGATGAGCCGCCGGGCGTCGCTGGAGTGGAGGATATATAATCAAGCATATGTAAATGACGTCGACTTCCCGGAGATCGGGTCAAAAACATAAAAAAAAAAGGTTTATTAGCGACGTAATGAATGATTGATTGCGTAGATACGTCGAAACGCAGGTGTGCAATCGTCATGTATATTTAAGGTACGTGGGAAATGAAATCACTTAAGATCTGAATTACGATGAGGTTGCTGCAGTGGTATTAAATTGCCTTCGCAATCTCATTGTCGAAGGTTAAAATAAGTCGAAAGTGGTCGATAATGGCTGATAAGAATCGTGTGCTGTTAATTTATGCTTCGTTGAACCTTATCTGCAATAAAGCATCAGGAACTGAGAAGCGGATGCAGATATGAAGCGATTATTGCCTTGGTACATGAAATTGTTCCTTTGTGCATTCTGTGTTCATAACCCGTCAATCATTTATTTGCTTGTGAGATAATAGATAGAAATGTTTTTCTCATATTCGGTTGAGATTTCATGCAAAGTGGTAATGATAATGCATTCATATCTCGTGCCTGATGAAGCATGGAATAATAAGTAATAAGACAGGCATTCAGGCATGACATAAAAATGTGTAAAATTCAATTAAAAATCATATGAAGAGGAATCATTTGTTGCAAAGCAAGAAAGCGGAAGATCTCGAAAGTAACGTTATAATTTGGGTAGTGAAAGTGAGTATAACCTTCACAATTGATTGTAGAATGATCCTATCATTCACCTATTTATTTACTGAATTATTTGTTTATTGATTTATTTATTTTTGTATCTTCCTGTTGGCTTCTCACGTCCTAGGTTTCGCTTAATTGTTGACAATGGTGTCAGCCCTCCCCTTCTCCCCTCCTCTTCCTCCCCTTCTCCACATTCCCTCCTCCCATATCCCTCTCCTCCTCTCCTCCTTTCCCTACCCTCCCCTTTCCTTCCCCTCTCTTCCACCTTTCCTCTTCCCCTCCCTTCCCTTCCTCTCTCTTCCACCTTTCCTCTTCCTCTCCCCTACCAATTTCCCTCTATTTCTCCTTTCCTCTTCCCCTCCCCTCTACTTTCCCCTATCCTCCCCTTTCCTCTTCCCTTCCCCATCTCCCATTCCCTCTCTTTCCCTTTTCATCTTCCCCTTCCCATCCCCAATTCCCCTCCACCTCCCCTCCCCTTTCCCCTCCCTCTCTCCCTCCCCTCCATCTCTTCCTTCCCCTTTTTCCCTCCCTTCCCCTTTCCCCTCCCTTCCCCATTTCCTCTTCCCCTGCCCCTCCTCCATCACCACCGCCATCGCAGGCAACGAGATAAAACAAAATGTTGCTGTTTTATGGTTTGAAACTGCAAAAGAGACCTGCTAAAACGTCTCCTTGATATCTGCTTACAGCCCATTTAAGAGGTGATACTCTCTTATCCCGTCGCGAGAGAAGCCCGTTATTTTGTTCTTCATGAATTTCACATTTCTTTTTCGCCTCTGAAGAAGATGAGATGAGTTCACTTTGAGTTGCGACATCTGTCTTGCTTTCTTTGTCGTGAGAGAAGAAAATTATGATTCTTTTTAATAATGTCACTGGAAGTAGAGATTATGGATATAGAGATTATTATCAAAAATAACTTTTCGCCTCTGAAGAAGATGAGTTCACTTTGAGTTGCGACATCTGTCTTACTTTATTTTTCGCGAGAAGAAAATAATGATTTTTTTTTAATAATGTCGCTGGAAGTTGAGATTATGGAAATAGCGATTATTATCAGAATTAAAATCTCGCCTGTAAAGAATACGAGTTCACTTTGAGTTGCGACATCTGTCTTACTTTCTTTCTCGTGATAAGAAAATTGTGAATTTTTTGTAAGTAATATCGTTAGAAATGGAGATTATTATTAAAAATAACAAATGCCAGAAAATTAAATATTTCAAATGTTCTTTCTTAGATTTTACTAAATTAGCGAAACATATATTATTAAATTCATTCCTTTTAATGAGAAAAAAAATCCTGATTTAAATGTCATCAGAAATATGGCCAACTATGAAAAATAACAAAATCTCATGAAAGAAAGGCTTAAAAATAGTCCCCTCTTTTGCTGAAGTATCGAAACCTGTTTTATCAATTCTGCTTGCAAATGCAGAAGATACCCCTTTCACTTTATTTTATGCTACAATTATCAGTTCATGCATCCGTTAAGAGTGAAATATTTCACTGTATTTCTTGCTAAAAATCATCATTTCATAAGTCTGTCAAGAATGAAATATTTCACTTTATTTTATGCTAAAAATTTTCATTTCACACGTCTGCTGACAGGGAAATATCTCCGAGTGTAACGGTTAAAAGATAATAAAAGCTATACAACCTTCGCCAAATGTCACCAGCAATGCAACAAGACTGGGAAGGCGGAAACATTACTGCCTTGTAGCATTCTCCACGAAGTCTCGGAGCGGCCAACTGAATTATCGCAAGCAGCTAGCTTTTCATTTTGGAGATTTTTAGTGTTATTTTACGACGGCGCAAAGGAGAGAGTCATGGCGTTACAACGCAGTGAAAAGGGGCGTAAATCGAAATTGAGCTCAGAGCTTTATTACTTTGCTGCCTGGAAGCGGCTCTGCAGAGCAGCTGGAATGGAGCGGCAAAAATTTTTGCGCATGGAGAACGGTTTTGGTTTTTCTTGCGCATTTCCGTAACTTTTTTTTTTTTGCGCAATCCCGTGACTGTTTAGTTTTTTCTTGCGCGTTCCCGTAACTAGCTCTTTTTGCGAATTCCCGTCATTATTTGTTTTTTCTTGCGCATTCTCATGAGTATTTGGTTTTTATTGTGCATTCCCGTGACTGTAGTGTTCTTGCGCAATCCCGTGACTCTGGCTATCCTTTCGCATTCCTGTGATTACTTGGTTTTTCTTGTGCATTCCCGTGACTATCTGGTTTTAAACGCGCATTCCCGTGCCTGTTTGGCTTCTCTTGCACGTTCCCATAATTGGCTTTTTTTGCACATTCCCGTGACTATTAGTTTTTCTTGCCCAATCCCGTGAATGTTTGGTTTTCGTTGCGCAATCACGTGATTATTAGACTTTCCTTGACCATTCACGTGACTATTAGGCTTTTCTTGCGCACTCCTCTGACTGTTTTTTTGCCCAATCCCGTGACTATTTGGCATTTCTTACACATTCCTGTGACTGTTTTGTGCGCAGTCCCGTGACTATTGGGCTCTTATTATCCATTGCTGTGACTGTTTTTTGCGCAATCCCGTGACTATTTGGCTTTTCTTGCACTCTCTCTTTGAATGAGCAATTTCGTCTTGTATAACAACGCTCAGAAATTCGCAATACATCTTAGGAGTCTGGTGTGAGAGGCAGAGGTCACATTGAAGCCTGAAAAGCTATCAGATTAAGTAAGAATTCACTCATGAAAAGGTGGAATGGGGGAAGGGGGGGCGGGTGGTGGTGTTTACTTGGTATTTCGGCAATGAGACACGATGAGGAACGAGAATCAGTGAAGTGGTGATTTCCCTGTTTTGTATAATAATCCGAAGTGCACATCTTTTAGATATTGTATCTATCATGCACATAAATTATATATGGTTAATATCGTTTTGCGCTCTTTGAATGTTATTACATACATATATATATATATATATATATATATATATATATATATATATATATATATATGTATATATATATATATATATATATATATATATATATATATATATATATATATATATACTTACTATGATGAACGTCTCACCCTCTAGCCTTTGCTTACATTAATCTACTTAATGGAATAATACATGCTGAGATACTGGTCACCATAGCTGGAAAATTCTACATACCTTTAAGTACAATATCGAATGACTGATTAAGAAAATTAAAATGACGTCACAATAACATTGGTCTGCGATGTAGCAATTAAATACATCTCTCTAAAAACCCTCAAATTACAACCATGGCATGTTTGTTTATGTGTACAGTACATGTGTTTGTTTTTCGGAGTAATCACATTGCAAATACATGATAAATACACGATGATATAAATTAAATATCAGTCTGATTTGCCCTCCCTTATGGCCATCAATTCGAGGACCATTCTAACATTACACACACACACACACACACACACACACACGCACACACACTAAGACGTCCAAATGAAATATCCGTATCATACATCCACTTGGCAAATGCAAACACCAGCGAGAAAAGCCCATTGCAATCTGGAGGAGATCAACGAGCAACCGAGTCGTAAAAATCATGCGAACGAGATATGCAATCATGCAATCGAGTGTACATACACACATACATGCACACACACACACAAACGGCCAATGCATCTCAAACGACTTTAAAAGCTTTTAACAAGTTCCTCCATTATCCATTCATTTACTATTTAAGAGGCAATTCCAAATAAGCCTTTTTTTTCTCTCTCTCTCTCTCCTCTCTCTCTCTCTCTCGTCTTCGTCTAAACCAGGCTTCCTTCGCCTCCCAACTTTTATGGACGATATCACCTATGTACATCATTCCACCCTCTCTCGAGCCAGATTAGAATTACTATTTACTGCAACGTTGCAATGAATTGCAATTAGTGGAGCGATTTCGAATTCATGATCTCAGATACCGACCCAAGGCGCAGTAGACGGCTCTGGAGGAGAGAGAGAGAGAGAGAGAGAGAGAGAGAGAGAGATGGTGGAAGTGGCGTAAGTGGGGATAGAGAGAGATGATGGTGGTGATGATGATGATGAAGGAGGAGAAAGAGAAGATAAATGTGATGATGATGATGATGATGATGGAAGATTAGAGTGATGACGATGATGATGATAAAAGACGAGAAAGAGGACGTAAATATGAAGGAATAATAATAATAATAATAATAATAATAATAATAATAATAATAATAATAATAATAATAATAATAATAATCAAGTAAAAGAAGAATGGTTATAAAGTCAGTGATTGAGGTGACTATGATGATAATTATGATGATGATAATGATGATTGCCTTGAAGAGCAAGGAGGCGAACTGATAGATAAAGACGATTACAATAAGAAAGATCATCATAAATATTAAGTAAATAAGAGAACAAAATAAAGGCGATGAAGAGAGACATGAAGGAGGAAGAACATCAAGAACATTCAAAGGCAACAGTGATGGTGATGATGATGATGATGATGATAATGAAGCTGACTATAATGACGATTGTGAAGGTGAAAGCTCTCGGGGGTCGATGTGAAGGTATTTTATGACTTCATATATTCTGGGAACCAATTTTGGGTAGCCCAGTTCATCCGTTCTACCTCGTGAAGGTTTTTTTTTTTTTTTTGCCAGTCATAAACGATATTGACCATTTTGTTCAAATCATTCTGCACGTACCGGTATGGTCTCTCTCTCTCTCTCTCTCTCTCTCTCTCTCTCTCTCTCTCTCTCTCTCTCTCTCTCTCAGGTTCGGTATCGCCGTCACTCTGCAAGCCAGTCGTAAATGACTCTCTCTCTCTCTCTCTCTCTCTCTCTCTCTCTCTCTCTCTCTCTCCTCCTCTCTCGCAGGTTCGGTATCGCCCTCACTCTGCAAGCCTGTAGTAACTGACTCTCTCTCTCTCTCTCAGAGGTTCGTTATCACCCTCATTCTTCAAGCCTATAGTTGACTCTCTCTCTCTCTCTCTCTCTCTTGTATGCAATTTGTTTATCTGTTCCGCTACTTTATTGGCTTATTGTGTTGCACATCTCTTTTCTACGTGTTCATTTATTAGTATGCATAGGAATGCACTGCATTCAGTTACTTTTAAAGAATGAGCTTTTCGTAATTTGATTTCTTATCTTTGATTATCGGGATGTTCGGTGTTCTCTGTGTTTTTATAAACATTTATTTACTTGGATGTTTTCGTGTTTCGTTAGCATTAGTAAAGAGGAAAATATTATTCATCCACAGACATCGTTGCTTTCTTAAGTAAAAATTCTCGTGGTGAAATCAGCTTTTTGTTATCTCACTAGTCAGTGTCTAATATGAGCTTTTTTTAAGAGATGTCAAAATAAAAAAAAAAAAGAATAATTATAAATCAGTTTTTATAATTTTCTTGCAAGTCAACGCGAGCTTTCTTTAACAGAAGTCAAAATTAAAAAGTAAGCGTAAATATAATTAGCTATATACTGTACAATCTGCTTGCTAGTCAATATGGAGTTTCTTTAGCAGATGCGAAAATAAAAAATAAGTATAAATATAAATTAGCTTTATGCAATTTTATTGGTGGTCAGCAATCTACTTGCTAGTCACTATGAACTTTCTTTAACAGATGTCAAAATAAAAAATAAGCATAAATATAAATCAGCTTCATGCAGTCTTATTGCTAGTCAGTGTGAAGTTTCTTCAGCAGACGTCAAAATAAGAAAGAAGCATAAATATGAATCATCATTTTACAGTCTTCTCGTTAGTCAATATGAACTTTCTTTAACAGATGTCAAAATAAAAAAATAAGCATAAATATAAATAAGCCTTTTACAATAAGGTAATATTTCTTTAACAGACGTCGAAATAAAACAAAAACAAAAATTAATCATAAATGTGTATGAATTTTCTTTAAGTGGCGGAAACAGAATGAAGACATTGACAAGTAGTCTCCATAACCAGGTTGGACAGGGGCATCAAGCATACAACTCTGTCCAACCTAATTAGACAGAGACATCGTGCATACAACTCTGTCTAACCTAGTCAGACAGGGACACCACGGATGCAACTCTGTCTAATCTATTTAGACAAAAGCATCACATATACAACTCCGTCAAACCTAATTAGACAAAGGTATCATGCTTACAGTTCTGTCTAACCTAGTTAGACAGACATCACATATATATATATATATATATATATATATATATATATATATATATATATATATATATATATATATATGTATGTATCTTTATATATATATATATATATATATATATATATATATATATATATATATATATATATATAATGTATTTATATACACGTACATACATACATACACACACGAATTTCCCCCAAAAGGAGACTAATAGGAGACACACACACGTTAAAAAATCCTTCATAATCAAGTCGGCTACGCAGTGCCTCGTCTCTCTGCGAACGAATTCTGCACAGACAGAAGACGCTCGTCCGAAGGCATGAATCAATTTCTTGTGGCGAGGTCTCGCCGGATCCCCCCTTTTTTAATTATATAATTAACAGCGATAGGCCCGACCTGTCATTTATAGATGGTTACACCAAAATATTACTGACGTGCGGCCATCGCCTCGGCCTTAATTGGCGCTTAAAGTTTTCGAGTGTCGGGTTAATTAGGTGCTGACGAGTCCTGCGACTGATCGCCGCCGCCTACTACTACCCGTTTTAAGTAACAGCACTTGAAGCGGGCGCGGAGAGAGAGAGAGAGAGAGAGAGAGAGAGAGAGAGAGAGAGAGCGTTGCCAAGAAGTTGTCTCTCAGGCATTTTTGCCGGTTATGGAAAAGAGAGAGAAAGTTGTCAGTCAGTTTTAAGCATTCGCCCCGTTTGCATGCATATATATATATATATATATATATATATATATATATATATATATATATATATATATATATATATATGCACGCAGATTTAAGGAATGCATATATATATATATATATATATATATATATATATATATATATATATATATATATATATATATATATATATATATGTATATATTTATATATATATATATATATATATATATATATATATGTATATATATATATGTATATACATACATACATATATATGTATATATATTTATACATATACACATATATATAATATATATATATACATACATACATACATACATATATACATGTATATATACAGTATATATATATATATATATATATATATATATATATATATATATATATATATATATATATATATATAAGCAGTAATTTTTCAAACATATCAACAATAAAAGGTGGAACTCACTCCCTACCCTCTCTTCCCAACCCTACCCCCCTCCCCTTCCACCAGTCACAGGAAAACAGGAACTCACACAAGCACACCAAAAATCGAGGGGTAAAAAGAGAAAAATCAACTGTTCGTTATTTTTGTTGCTTTTCCCCCCACAAACAGGAGAGAATAAGAGAGGGAAGAATTTCGTTAATAGAGCGAATTGATGAGAAGACATTCGTCGAATAATTGGGACGTCTACAAATATATTCCCGTGGGTGGATGGATGACGACTCTCCAGATTGCCCCCAAAGAACGACTTGATTTGATAATGGCCCGATGCGATGTAACGGCCTTTTAATTAAAAGTGCCTCTTGTGTCATTGTTGATGGAAGTGTCGTCCTAAGGTCTCGGGAAGCGACGTTGATTGGGACCTCTTCTTCTTCTTCTTCTTCTTCTTCTTCTTCTTCTTTTAAACCTTGGCTTCTCCTCGGCCGTCCTATGGTCTCAGGAAGAGACGTTGATTGGGACCTCTTCTTCCTCTTCTCCTTTTGCTTCTTCTTCTTCCTCTTCTCCTTCTTTTGCTTCTTCTTCTTCCTCGTCTTCTTCTTCTTCTTCTTCTTCTTCTTCTTCTTCTTCTTCTTCTTCTTCTTCTTCTTCTTCTTTTAAACCTTGGCTTCTATTTCGTCGTCCTAAAGTCTCGCGAAGTGACGTTGAATGGGACCTCTTCTTCCTCTTCTCCTTCTTCTGCTTCTTCTTCTTCTTCCTCTTCTTCTTCTTCTTCTTCTTCTTCTTCTTCTTCTTCTTCTTCTTCTTCTTTAAACCTTGGCTTCTCTTCCGTCGTCATAAGGTCTCAGGAAGAGACGTTGATTAGGACCTGTCCTTCTTCTTCTTCTTCTTCTCCTTCTCCTTCTCCTTTTCCCTCTTCTTCTCTTTTAACTTTGCTTCTCTTCCTCCCGTTTTTGTTGAAGGAGGCTCCCTGTGTGATAGAGATAAAGGAGATGATTAGTAAGTGAATATTTAGGTTTTGGGAAATTATGGGAAAGTATAGGAAATTATAGGAAAATGCATGCCATAAAGGAGGCAAAATTGTCTGAAAATATTGCAGTTCATATACGTAACACGCTTACATCACGTTATACGATATTATTTACATTAAGCAACGTCATCTTATTTAAAAATCCTTTTAGAACAAAATTTGCCTATGTTGACGCAATGGCTTAAAAAAAATTAACGATATTGTTCAAATATTTATTCATCAATTCCTGCCTTTGATAATTTACATAAAAAAAAAAGTAAGCATTTCTCGCAATTCTACAGTTAAACCTGAGGCCAAGCTTAATAAGAAAATTTCTAAGAATGGGCGATTTAGAAGCATTAAGTAATATCTTCTCATGAGCCAAAGTCATGAACGCGCATATATATCGCTCAGTCATTCCTCATTCTTATCTATTGTCATTATTATCCTCATCTTCCATCACAACAACTGCCCTGATTTTAAATGGTTATTACGCTGTGTTCATTAATTCTTGATTTTATCTATCTTTCTTACACTACTTCAGTGCTCTATATTTTATCCTTTCATTTTTCCCTTGCCTATTACTGTTTATTATTCTGAACATATCTGAAGAATCTGGATTCTCACTGTAACTGTTCTGCTTACTAGGGCTGCAAATTCCTCTCAAGACTTTTAGTTTTCTGTAAAAGAAAACTATTGCGCCGGCTTTGTCTGTCCGTCCGCACTTTATTCTGTCCGTACTTTTTTCTGTCCGCACTTTTTCTGTCCACCCTCAGATCTTAAAAACTACTGAGGCTAGAGGGCTGCAAATTGGTATGTTGATCATCTACCCCCCAATCATCAAACATACCAAATTGCAGCCCTCTTGCCTCAGTAGTTTTTATTTAATTTAAGGTTAAAGGTAGCCATAATCGTGCTTCTGGCAACGATATAGGACAGGCCACCTCCAGCTCATACAGCATTATACCGAGACCATCAAAAGATAGATCCATTTTCGGTGGCCTTGATTGTACGCTGTAGCGGCTGTACAGAAAATTCGATTGCGCCGAAGAAACTTCGGCGCATGTTTTACTTTTTTTTTTTTTTTTTTTTTTTTTCAAAGGACTGATGTAGTTCATTCGAATACCCATTTTCCTGTTATGGTTTTCACTGCATTGACATTTTTGGAACTCCATCAGTAAAATAAAATTTTTGCCTTTATCTAAGCGGCTAACCTGTAGTCCTCCATCAAGGTTTGGGTTATTTTCTGCTTAGAAATTTGTTCTGGTGGAAATGAATGTCGTTGTATCAATTTATCCAGAGACAAAACTCAAAATATACATGAACTACAATGCTCAATGACTTTGTTCATTACTTAGATATGTGGCCACTAGCAAAAGCTTGTTTTTATTGGTTCATAAGCTCACCTGTCCACAAACTATACTCAAAACAGACCTTATGTGTATGATGGAAAGCCTTGAGTGTGTGTGTGTGTGTGTGTGTGTGTGTGTGTGTGAGAGCCCACTAACAGACAGAAAGGTAAGAAATGTACTTGCATTATCTAGATGTACGTAACCGCGTTTACATCAATAAACATTCACATACATGGCAAACTACTTTTCTTTTTCTTCTTTAAAGTTGTTTGTGGATCTAGAGTCCTAGACCCTGAGCCGTCAATTTGCATTTAAGTTGGCCTTCCAAGTTACGCGCATAAATAAGCATAAAATGAACTAGTCTGCCTGTAGGGCTCCCATACCTAAGGAAATCTTGTCTGACCAACTTCTTAACGATTCAGAGAGTTTCAGAACGCTCTTCTCTCTCTCTCTCTCTCTCTCTCTCTCTCTCTCCTCTCTCTCTCTCTCATTGCTAGCTACTACTGGAATGGGCTCTACTATTCATTCTGTTATCATGGACTAATTCTGCTGCGTCTGATAATATGTAAATATTCTTGCCTATCTTGACTTTCTCTCTCTCTCTCTCTCTCTCTCTCTCTCTCTCTCTCTCTCTCTCTCTCTCTCTCTCAACCACATCATTCTATTCTGGGCATCATTCTGCACTTTCACTCCAACGCATTTATCTCCGAAGAGGATTGTTGCTGGAGAGTTCTTAACCAACTTCTTCTTCTTCTTCTTCTTTTTCCCTCGCAATAAGAAACAGTATCTCCCATCACTCCATCATTCTCACAGTCGTTGCTTTTTCTTCTCGTTTTTATTCCCTTCCCCCTCTTTTCTTCATCCACCCATGATCTTAGACCCCCAGCCAAGTTGGGTCTGAGGAGCTCTATTATTCGCCAACCCTAATTTGCATCGCATCAACTCATCAATCTCAGACCGCCGATTTAGAGTTGATGGATGGCGGGCTAAAGGACTGATAAGACTTGTCTCAGAGCCCAGCGGTGTCCCGAGGTGTACATCAGTCATAGTGTCAAGATCACGCCTTCTCTCCCTCTCTTGCTCTTCTTGTGCTCTTTCCTTAGCAGTGTACCCAAATATTCTCTCTCTCTCTCTCTCTCTCTCTCATTGCTACCTATTCAAGAAATGGGGCCTAGTAATCATTTTGTTATCATGAACTAATTTTGCTGCGGCTAATAATATGTAAAATACTTGCCTGTCTTCTCTCTCTCTCTCTCTCTCTCTCTCTCTCTCTCTCTCTCTCTCTCTCTCTCTCTCTTTTCTCTCTCATTGCCAGTGACTGTTAACCTGTTGTGGCCCTGCTATTAAATTTGTTATTGAAGCCATTATATATACTTGTCGAACAAATGTTCTGCCCACTGTGGTGCTTTTTAACTTGTTAGCATGTAAATACATTTCTCTCTCTCTCTCTCTCTCTCTCTCTCTCTCTCTCTTTCATTTCATTGCTGACTCTTAACTACTATGCTGATCTACCAAAGTGGCAGCTAATTCTGTGGATGCTGGCAGTAGGTAATTTACCTGATCTTAGCTATGAATGTTTCATGTTGACCAACTCTGAGGATAACTGCTTGTGTAGATACTGATATAAGTTCTTATTTAGAAACATTTTCCTCCTAATTGACGTAGATACATTTATTTCAAGTGAGAAGGGCAACAGAAGGTTCTCTTTAACACCCTTTTCTAGTCCAGCCCCAAAGAAATCGAGAATAAGGAGGGAAAAAGGGTGTGGCTTAACCTTCCTGCCTCTTCAAGGAAGAAAGGTTATAAAGGAGGGGAGAAGGGTGTGGTCCCATCAACAAAGAGAACGATTGACTTCTCTGCCTAGTAAAGGAAGAGAGGTTGTAAAGGAGAGAAGAAGGTCGTAGCTGAACTTCGTTGAGGAAGAAAGGTTGCAAAGGAGTTTAAAAGGGCGTAGCT
>NC_089761.1:25870643-25898143 GCF_040412425.1 Macrobrachium rosenbergii | reverse complement strand
GGAATCTGCACAAATTTAGTATAAATTTCTCGCGTTTTTGAGTTTATGAATAATCTACTCACGTTCCTTACGAGAGTATCGTCACTGAAGTAAACTTTAAAAAAAATAACAATCATAAATATTTTTAATATTTTTCACTCTTTGATGCCCCAGTCTTGGGGACTCGGAAACTTTTATCCTGCTGGCGGAGTCAAGGTATCCTGTAGGGGGTAAAAGCTGTCAATGCACCTCTCTTGGTGCACTGTAGCACATTTAAGGTTCTTTTGCATGCCTTCTGGCCCCTAGCTGCAACCCTTTCTGCTCCTTTCGACAGCCCTCCTTCATATTCCTTCTTCCATCTTATTTCCACCCTCTCCTGACAATTGATCTCACATTGCACTGCTTTGAGGTTTCTCTCCTGTTACACCTTCAAACCTCTTACTGTCAATTTTCAACAGCCTGAATGACCTAGCAGGGTCCTGGTGCTTGGCCTTTTGCCCAAATTCACATTCAGTCAACGAGTTAAGGCGATGACTGCAAATTATCTAAAATTATCTTTCGTCTAAAGAGCTAATTCCAACTGCATTGGCGTCTCTTTGAATGTTCGAGCTGGCCTTTAATCAAGGATGGAACTTTGACGGTGGTATATTGTCCCTTGTTGAATTGAATTGAATGAGAATTTAGGTTGAAGGCCAAGCACCGGGACCTGTGGAGGTCATTCAGCGCTGAAATGAAATTGACAGTAAGCGTTTGAAAGGTGTAATAGAGTGAAGACCTCGCATTTGCACTATGAATCAATTGTTAGAGATGCAAGAAAAGGGAATATGAAAGGAGGCAGTAAAAGGAACGAAAGGGGTTGAAGCTTGAAGCCATATACGCTGCAAAGAACTTTTAGTAATGCCTACAGTGCACCACATGCAGCAATTGATGGCACCATCCTCTCCAAATGCATGATTAAGTTCTCGTTACTTGTTCAAGTAGCTTTTTTTATTTGCCTGTTATATTGTTCATTTCACTGTACATTAGCCATTAATTATTTCGTTACTTAGGTAGATTTTCAGTTAATGAGCATTTTTGCACAATTTGTTAATTATTCTTAATTGGTCTTTTTGCACAATGTACAAGTTTGTTTTTGTATAGTAAGTTTGGATCGTATCAGTTTGTTTTTGATTCATTTATTTGCTTATTTGCTTCATGTTTTGAAGATCTGTATTCATATGAATTAAGATGGTGCTACGTCAATGAATTAGTTATTCTTCTGTTAATCTTAATTTTCCTTCCTTTCTCAAAACCTAATGAAAATGATTGTATTTTTTTCGTAAGTTTTATCTTAACGTGTGATCACATGTATGGACTAAGTACACGGACATAGAAACACTTGTACAGACACACACACACACATATATATATGTATGTATGTATGTATGTATATATATATATATATATATATATATATATATATATATATAAAGATGGAGGTACGGACTGTTTAATTTTTTTATTTTTATTTATTTATTTATTTATATCTTTGTCGAGATAATTCCACCTGTATCATTCTTGATCGTAAATGAAACACTGACCTTTTTAAGCTTGTCATAGGTTATTGAAATAATAAACAAAAATAAATTCAAGCTTCCGAAGAATATGGTGCTCATTAGGAAGTAAGAGAAGGCAAAGGGAAATACAAAGTGAAGAGATCTCACTTATTAAAAAGGAAAATTAAATTAACAGATTTATGTAAATGTATTAAAATGCAAGGAGAATATCATTAGGGCAGTAATGCATTACGATGCATGTTATCAACATAAAAAAAAACCTGTGTTTACACCCACTTGCATCCAGCCCTGGTCAACCGTCCTCGAGTTAGTGTTAAGAGACAAACACAGACGCATGCGCACACTTGACCTCCCTGACGGAGGCAGAAATGAAGAGCGAACGCGCATTCCACCAGAAGTCACTTCGGCGTTACTCTTCGTCTTTTGCAATCGCCATTAATCATCATCATGCCTTTTGCAACCAACAACATCCCCGTCGGATGAGTTCCCTTTCATCATGCGCCCATTAATCACCTGGGATTCTCCGTGACCGCCAGGTACGTCTGTGCATGTAGCTCCCCTAACCCCTCTCCTCCTCCTCCTTCCCCTCCCCCTCTCTTTTCCTTCCCTTCCCCTTTCCTCCTCTCCTCCTTCCCCTATCCCCTCCCTGGGCTTCCTTCCTCCCTTTACCCTCCTCCTCCCCTTCCCCTTCTACTTCCTCACCCACTCCCCCCCTCTTCTCTTTTCTCTCCCCCCTCCCTCTTCCTCCCTCTCCTCTCTTCTCTCCCCTCCTCCCTGCTTTCCTCCCCTCTCTTCCTCTCTCCCTCTCCCTTCCTCCTCCCCTCTCCCCTCACTCCTCACCATTCCCCTCCCCTTCCCCTTCCTCCCCCACACACAAAGTGATGATGTGAGCACAGGCAAATGCAGGGCTGAAAAGCTGCCTGTCAGTCCATCACAAGGGCTAAATGACCTCCTCGTGAAAGTTGCATGGAGATAATCGAGCCGCAGGTATTTAGTGCCAAACGTCTGACTGACTGGCCAGTCAGTCAGTCAGTCAGTCATGAATGGAAAAGGAGACTGTGTCCCGCAATTTGCCTGCACTTACATGGCTTTTTTTTTTTTTTTTTTTTTTTTTTACTTTTGATGTCTGTGTTTATCTGTTGATTTTTCTATTCTTCTTTCGAGACTTTTTTTTTTATTTTCTTTTATTTATCTTTTTGTTGGACAGTTTCTGTACCTCCGTTAATGAAGTTGAAAGGATGAAATGTTTACGTCCATTGTTGTTTGTGCATTTTTTTTCTGCAACTGTTGTTGAATTTGCTTCCCTTCCCTATTTATTGATTTTTTAAAATTCATCTACTACAGTTTCTTCGTAGGGGGGGATAGTGCAATCAGTGCATCTCACTTGGTGCACTGTGGGCAGAACTAAAGAGTGTTTGTAGCGTTTCTTCAACTCCACCTAAATGCACTCACTTTTTAGCCTTTTACTGACCCTCCATTCCCACTTTCTTTCTTCCATCTTGCTGTCCATCCTCTTTAACTATTACATCTTTAGATGCTCTTTTCTGGATCTCTTTTATCTTGCTGTCCAACTACTCCAACTCCCTCTTTTCACTGTCTTAAGTGCTGAATGCCCAGAAGTGCTCCAGTTCTTGGCTTCATTTTAATGCACTTGGGAGGGTGTAATAATAATAATAATGATAATAATAATAATAATAATAATAATAATAATACTTTATTTCAGTTTTTTGCCATATACAATATACATATACAAGAAAAATACATTGCGAATACTGTGCTATAAACATTTCTACACAACAGCCAGTAGGTAGTAGGTGAACTAAAAATACGCCAACCCTGTTACAGTCAAACACACCTTTCAGCACTCACACACAAGCTGACACTCTCACACAATGTTTTTATCCTTTCCTGTGTATGTCATGACAAATCTCTGCCGAAGAGTCGGTTGATGGTTGGTTTAGAATGGCACTGTATTCACTTATTTATTTATATGCAACTATATCGCTTCCTTATGACATATTTTATGTTTGCCGAAACCTACTAAAAACATTTGTGATACCGGCAATATGAATTCCGCAATGTTTCACATTTAAGTGGACCTCTTCGCTATCATTTTCACACGTGTGCTCTGCAGGACACGTGTTCGTAATTAAACACATGCTGGAAGTATTGTTTACGTGTCTGGTTCATTCGAGGAACGTGTTCGACACATGTCGTCGCAGACAGCTCTCCTCCTGTTATATTACTATTTTTGTTTACACATTTCCATTATTTATTTTCCCCCCTTCATGTCCTGTCAACTTAAGATTTTACCTCCTGAATTCTGTCAATATATCTGTCAGTAGAAGTCATGTCTTTCTGTGCTCCCTGTTGACAGTCCTCCCTAGTGACAGTCCTTTACTCAGCCGTGTATTTGTCTCTCTCTCTCTCCCTTCACGTGTCTATATATGTCATTTCTTGGCGAGTTGGTGATTTATAGATTCCGAAGAAGCAGTGTATGTATGTGTGTATATATATATGTATATATATATATATATATATATATATATATATATATATATATATATATATATATATATGGCTGTAGATGTATGTATGTATGAATGTGTGTGTGCTAGAATAACTCTGAAACGAATTGAGCAATTTCAACCAAACTTGGTATACTTATGACTTAATATCTAGAAAAGAATACTATGGGGATAAAGCATCACTAGCACCAAAGGGGGTGGGGGATGGGAAGGGCTTCCCTGAAATGGGGCTGGTTCTGCCCTTAGACTTAGTAACTAAATAAACTCTACAGGTTTACCATACTTCATTTCATTATACGTATGACTTACTATCTGAAAAAGAATACTGTGGGGGTAAGACATCACTGGCACCAAAGGGGGTGGGGTGGGAAGGGGGTGACATATAAAAAAAACAGAAAAGACAGATATTAGTGTCCACTCCATAGTCTACGAGGTCACTGAGATGGATGGTGACACTCCCGATGACCTTTTAAGTCCAAGTTCAGCCCCGATAGGAAGTGGGTGTGAGAAGGGGTGAAAAAGAAAATGTCAAAAGTGACAGATATTAGTGTCTGATCCATAGTTTTCGAGGTTGCTGAGATGATTAGTGACACTCCCGATGCCCGTTAAGTCCAAGTTCAGCCCTGATAAGAATAGAGGGTGAGAAGGGGTGAAATATAAAATGTCAAAAATGCTGGGCAATGTAATTGAAGCCACTATCTTAACAGGAAAAGGAGAGAGAAAGAGAGAGAGAGCGAGAGAGAGAGTATTGGTTGCCATTCTGTATTCTCTGGGCAGTGCCGGGTTGGCCAGCTAGTATACACATACACACATGTATATATATACATATTTATTTATATATGTATATATATATATATATATATATATATATATATATATATATATATATATATATATATATATATATACATACTGTATATATGCATATATATTCAACCTATAAAGCTCGGTTCAAATAGCATTATTTCAAAACGTCACATTAGCACACTATCACAATTTATACGCTTCATTTTTTAAAGCATCCTCTTTATCCAGAGAAATAATTCACTTGTGCCCATGATTGCACCTTTATCGGTCTGTCTGTTAGTCTGTCTTTCCAGCGTCAATCAACTGGGTGTGCGAGAGAGAGAGAGAGAGAGAGAGAGAGAGAGGGAGAGGGGGAAGGGGAGAGGGAGGGAGAGAGAGAAAGAGAAAAAAAATTATCATTGCCAGTGACATATAATAAATAAAGCCAAATGCTGTGAGTGGCACACATTACTGGCCTGTCAACAATAACAAAATTCTCTGCCATGCGTCAACCTCAGTTGAAAATAGAGATGGATCGGCGTTTAATGCGATAAACAAAACAATAATTCACCGTGACCGTCTATCTGTTTTGCTCCTCCTCCCTCTCCCTCTCCCCCCCCACCTACCACCTACGTGTACCTCCTACCACCCACCATCAACACCCATCAACACCCGTGAGCTCTGACCTCTCTTACCAACTCCCCCCTCCTTCCAGCCCAACACCACCCTCTCCTCAACCACTTCCCCTCCCCTCCCCTTCCGCACACCTTCCCTCATCCCCTCCCCAGCCACCCTTCCCCTGAATAATCCTCTCCTGATACGTCCCCATGGCTGTCATGGCTGAAAGTCCCTAGCCCACCCCTTTAACCCCTTCCCTTGCCAGTACCCATCCCCTATCCTCCTCCCAACACAGACACATAGCTCCTCTCTCCTCCCCTCCCTCCCACTCCTCCTCCCCTCCTTCCTCCACATCCAATTGCTGCCACCACCACCACACCAGTCATGATGTTTCGTTTTCAACCACCTTTTCGAAGTTCCATCGCTCCTCGTGTTGTTGTTGCAACTGCTGTCATTGTTGCTGTTGCTGCTGCTGCTGTTGTTTTTGTTGTGGTTGTTTATGCAATTGGTACTTTAAACATTCTTTATTTCTTGTGTCCTGTGCCTCTGTCCTCTGCATCGTAACTTATTTCCATTTTTATTCTTGCTCTCGACCATCCTTTGTGCCCAAGGATTTTAAGCCAGGAACAAAAACTGATCACGTAGACATATTTTTTCTAAAATTCAAAATCGATCATTGATAAATTATCACTATTTGTCAAGTCAAAATTCTTTCTACAACGAGGGCAAATCACCCTTTTGAGAAGAAAGTAGTTTCACCCTATGTAATTTCAACTTCGAAGTAAATTACATGAATTTATTTGAAATGTGGTCTTACACATTTGTACTGTAAACATCCACTGTTATTAAGCATGACATTTTACATTACCTTGGTATACAGCTGCTCAGTTTGGTTTTGACTTTTGCTGCCTGACTGCTATCACCTCATGAATTTATGCACTGAACTATGGCCTACATGCTTATGTAGTTCACCAATACCGGGGGAACGTGTATCCGTATGTGTGCTGGGCATAAATAAGTGTTCTCTACACTGATAGGAAATTGTGCTTTGGATATATACTTCTTTTCCGTCCCCATAGCACAATGATCTTTCAACGTTCTTGTGTATCTTGTAGTAATGCCTGAATATATGAGAATGATGCGGCAGATTGGTGGATTATCAATTTGGTTTTGTAACATAAACTGGATAGAGATGTATTTTTGGAAAACATCGCCAGAAGAATATTAAGTGCTAAATGATTTATTTCAAACACGGGCGTAATTTAATCATCGAAGTGTTTGTTAAAAACTTATGCTTATCATGAGTTTGTCATAAAAATTAGTTTTAGGTTTCTCTAATAAAAGATAAGAAGCTTGACATAGCTCAGAATTAACGAGGTATGTTTATCTATCTATTTTGTTTAGTTAACGAGGTATGTTTATCTATATATTTATTTTGTTTTTATTTGACAGCTTTTCAGTTTGGCTGCCAACCTATCGATGTCACGAAATAAGGACTGTGTTTTTATTTTTTCCCAAAACG
Organism: Macrobrachium rosenbergii; assembly: GCF_040412425.1. NCBI lineage: Eukaryota > Metazoa > Arthropoda > Malacostraca > Decapoda > Palaemonidae > Macrobrachium > Macrobrachium rosenbergii. The sequence goes on along the minus strand of NC_089761.1, from coordinate 25,891,154 downwards.
TTGATTTATATATTTTTTTTTTTATTTTTTAGTCACTCCCATTTCATGTTTTGACTTTGTTTCAAACAAGATAAGCAGATAAGATCTATTATTATTTCCACGCTTGCATAAAGCTGTAACTAATTGCAGTATTTCAAATACTTGATTCATATTATATTAAATCTCTGTTTTCATGAGTAATATAATGGTCACTGCTAGCGTGATTATCATAAACGTTCATGCTGTTGTGACACTTTTTTTGATGTTATTATATTCAATCAGTAGTTTCATGGTTAATTCAATGATCACTTCTAGCGTGAATATCACGATCGTTCATGCTGTTATGACAGTTTGTTGATGTCATATTATATTAAATCACCTTTTTCATAGTTAATTTAATGTCACTGCTAGCGTGATTATCACGACCGTTCATGCTGTTATGACAGTTTTTTGATGTCATATTATATTAAATCAGTATTTTCATGGTTAATTTAATGTCACTGCTAGCTTGATTATCACGATCGTTCATGCTGTTATGACACTTTTTTTGATGTTATTACGCATCATGCAATGTTTTGAGCCTAGCAACCCACAATACCAAGAGGCATTCTGAAGCAAGGACACTCTGTCCTCATTGAATGCCGTCCTCGCTACCAAAACAGAGAATTCAGCTCATGATCTGAACAGTTGCTCGTTATTGTACAGCGTCATTCATCACAGATGTTCGAGGTTTGGGATGGTTTTATGTGATATATACTGTATATTTTTTATTTGATTTTTTTTTTTTTTTGTCCTTGAGGCAGGTTTGTAATACTTCGATTTCCTGTGATTCCAAATTCACGTTCGTGTGTTTAATTCTGTATTTGTTTTAGTTTTATGGCCTTTGGAAATTCTTTATTAATTTTCGTAAAATTTGATTAATATATATTATATATATATGTATATATATATATATATATATATATATATATATATATATATATATTTATATATATATATATATATATATATATATATTAGTTTTGTAAATATAAAATTCATTTTCGGATATTTTTGTAATTCAAAATTCACGTGAAATTTAGCTAATATGTATTTTTTAGTTTTGTGCAATATAAAATTCATTGTCTTGTCGTATATGTTATATAATACAAAAATTCATGTAAAATTTAATTAACATACATATTCTAGTTCTGTGCAATGTAAAATTCATTTTCGTATATGTTATATAATTCAAAAATTCAAGTAAAATTGATTTAATTAATATATATATATATATATATATATATATATATATATATATATATATATATATATATATATATATATATAGTTTTGTATAGTATAAAATTCATTTTCTGTATATTTTATATAATTTAGAATTCACGTAAAATTTAATTAATATATATAATTTTTAGTGTTGTGAAATATAAAATTCATTTCCGTCTAGGTTATATAATTCAAAATTCATTTTTGTAAATTTTTATGTAACTCAAAATTTAAGTTTCGTGCAACTTGTGTAAATCAAAATTCGCTTTCATAAATCTTGTGTAATTCGAAGTTCCTTTTTCGACTGTTTTACTTCATATTTTCTTACGCTTAGTGACCTTGAGTCAAGTTCTTCTAATACTTCAGTCTTCCTGTAATTCCAAATTCGTGATCACGTAAAGAAGTCTTTAACTGTAGACACTATCTCACATTAATTTCAGAAAAATAAATCTACAGTCTCCCCTAGATGTACACCTGCTTCTACAAGCCTCGCACAGAAAGCACAGGGGCTCGAAATTGTAAGTTATTAACTGTCTTATTCTTCGAAAAGGTAATTATTAAAAGCAAGGGTATATATCTCGAGGAGAAGAATAATTTTCTTGTCCTGTTGGTTGGAATCCTTATTACATAGCTTGAGTCGTCCAGTACTTATAATCAATGTTATTTGGCTGGAATCATCCAGTACATAATTTTCCATTACTTGGCTGGAGTCGTCTTGAACTTAAAGTCAATATTATTTGGCTGAAATTACCCAGTGCCTGCAGTTTCCAGTATATGGCTGGAATCATCCAGTACCCGCAGTTTCCATTATGTGGCTGGAATCATCCAGTACCTGCAGTTTCCATTGTATGGCTGGAATCATCCAGTACCCATAGTTTCCATTATGTGGCTGGAATCGTCCAGTACCTGTAGTTTCCATTATGTGGCTGGAATCATCCTGTACCCGCAGTTTCCGTTATATGAATGGAATCATCCAGTACCTGCAGTTTCCATTATATGGCTGGAATAATCCAGCACCTGCAGTTTCCATTGTATGGCCGGAATCAACCAGTACCTGCAGTTTCCATTATATGGCTGGAATCATCCAGTACCTGCAGTCACCATTAACTGGCTGGAGTCGTCTGGTACTTGCACTATTATTTGTCTGGAATCATCCAGTACTTGCAGTTTCCATTACCTGGCTGGAGTCCTGGGGTACTTATAGCCAATTAATTTAGCTGGAATTGCCCCTTACCTACAGTCCCCATAACGTGGCTGGAGTAGTCGGTTACCTAAATATAGCAGCAGTTACCTAATAATTTACATCACTGTTACTGCATATAGTGTCGCCTGATGCTTGGAGTTGCTGTTATGTGGCGGGGTTACCTAGCAGTTATTATTTTTTTTTTTTTTGTAGTTCTTTGTAATCTGCAACACCGCGAGTGTGGAAGATTCCTTTAAATCAGTTTTCATTTTGACGTTAATATCGAAGATTTGAGTGGAAGGCATTGTTTTCTATTTTCCATTATTCACGCAAATGCGAAGAAAGCTTAGTTAGGTATATGAAAGGAGTAGGCGTACTTGCCTTGAAATTACTACTTACTACTACTACTACTACTGCTGCTGCTGCTGCTGCTGCTGCTGCTGCTGCTGCTGCTCTACTACTACTACTACTACTACTACTACTACTACTACTACAACTACTACTACTAATAATAATAATGACAGGAAGCGTCCTTTCGTAAACAAGGAGCCATAGAAATACGGGAACAAAGCGGATGTTGGAATTCCAGTTCCAAAAAGTACCGAATCTCACCAAGCTCTCAATAGCAAAGGTTATAACCAACAGACCGGAAATCCATGTTCAAAATACTGAGCTGACAATTATGAAACGATATCGTTTATTAGCACATGTGTGTGTGTGTGTGTGTGTGTGTGTGTGTGTGTAAAAGAGAGAGAGAGAGAGAGAGAGAAAGAATGACATTGAGAAATTCTCTTTCTTTGTGTTGGATTTATAATATATATATAGAATAGATATATATATATATATATATATATATATATATATATATATATATATACATATATACATATATTCTATATATATATATATATATATATATATATATATATAATTTTTTTTTTTTTTTTTTTGAGAGAGAGAGAGAGAGAGAGAGAGAGAGAGAGAGAGAGAGAGAGAGAGAGAGAGAGAGAGAGAGAGAAATGACACTGAGAAATTTCTTCTTTGTGTTGATTTATATATATATATATATATATATATATATTTTTTTTTTTTTTTTTTTTTTTTTTTTTGAGAGAGAGAGAGAGAGAGAGACTGCCTGAAGGGAACGAAAATGTCTCCAGACTTTTTAAAGAATGGCGATCAGAAAAGGCCAAAGTGAATCAAGGAGAACAGAGGAAACGTCAAAGTTCCAGACCAGTTTGTATTAAAAAGAACCTTCCTTCATTCATTGCTGACTGAACAAAGCTATTATCAAGAACTAGATCCTATGTCGTCAAGTCGCCAAGTGGACAACTTACACCTTTCCCCTCATTCCTCATCCCTCAACCTCACACTACCAAGTCCACCTCTCACCAAAAAAAAAAAAAAAAGGTGAAAGTCAATAAGTCGCCATAAATTTCGAAGCGAATGGCCGCTTCGCGTGTTGTAACTTCTTGCCCAAATCAATGAGGAATTCGTGGGCGTTTTGGAGTCTGTGGGCGGCGGGTGGAGTGTTAGTGGGCGGGAGAAATTGGGCAGTTGGCGCTGAAGTCGATTAACACGGGTGTTATGATCTGTTTATTCGGTGGGAATGGATTGCTGGTTGCTGTCGTGGTGTCGATATTCGGTGAGGTGAAGTGGCCTAGCCTTGGGTCGAACGTATAAGGTAAATCTTCCAATTTAGTTTTTAGGATTTTCCTTATTTTCTATTTTTATTTAATGTAGCTTTCTTCACTTGTTAGCTTAGTGATTTTAATAATCGTACATCTGGTGCAATGGGCTGTGAGTCTGAACACTGTAAAAACATTTTCAAATTCTGTACTGTTGTCTGCCAATACTTCTAAAGTGTACATATATCGCAGCGTATTTTTTATTTCATCAGCAACTGAATCGTCTTTATTTACGTTATTTTAACAAATTCATATATTTACAATACATACAATAATGTTATATATATATATATATATATATATATATATATATATATATATATATATATATATATATATATATATTTATTTATTTATTATAAGAATGATCTCATTCTAAAACAAAGAATTCAGAGGCACGTAGTTCCACGATTATGCTTTCATGTATCGCATAAGGATGCACACCCAAGCAAAGCTACATATTTAATATATATATATATATATATATATATATATATATATATATATATATATATATATATATATATATATATATATACATACATACATACATATGATAAAACCATAAAAGTAAAAATAAAAATAAAAATAAAAACGAACGTCTGACTAAAAGCAATCGGACGAGCTAATGAAAAAGAGAGAGAGAGAGAGAGAGAGAGAGAGAGAGAGAGAGAGAGAGAGAGAGAGGGCGAGAGAGAGCGAGAGCGAGAGAGAGCGAGAGCGAGAGAGAGCGAGCGATAGAATGTGATGGATGCTTTCGCAACGTTCACAACGGTGTGTGATGGGGGTCAGAGCGTGATCCCATTACTGTTGACAGATCACCAGCACGCCTCGTCGTAAACGGATGATTTATGAAGCTTTCACGTTCGACTATCGGTTGCAATTTATGATTTTTTGAAAGGGGCCCCAACATTATCGTCCATATCCTCCTCCTCTCCTGTTCCGCCAAGATGATGAAAAGCGTGGGACGATTTTTTTTTTTTCGCTGTGGTTTTTTTTTTCATTATCGTTCGTCCCGTTTCTGATGGGAAGGATTTTTTTTATTTGTCAGTGTGGGTTTTTATTTCATTATCGTCCGTCCCGTTTCTGATGGGAAAGGAATTTTTTTATTTGTCAGTGTGTTTTTTTTCATTATCGTTCGTCCCTTTTCAAATGGGAAAGGAATTTTTTGTCATTGTGTTTTTTTTATTATTATCGTTCGTCCAGTTCCTGATGGGAAAGGAATTTTTTTTATTTGTCAGTGTGGGTTTTTATTTCATTATCATTTGTCCCGCTTCTGATGGGAAAGAAAGTGTTTTTGTCAGTGTGGGATTTATTTCATTATCGTTCCTCCCTTTTCATTGGGAAAGGAATTTTTTGTCAGTGTGGCTTTTTTTCATTATCGTTCGTCCCGTTTCTGATGTGAAAGGAATTTTTTTTATTTGTCAGTGTGGGTTCTTATTTCATTATCGTTCGTCCCTTTTCTAATGGGAAAGGAACTTTTTATTTTAAACTGTGGGTTTTCATTCCATTATCGTTCGTCCCGTTTCTAATGGGAAAGGAATTTTGTTTTATTTTTCACTGTTGGTTTTTGTTTCGTTATAGTTCGTCCCGTTTCTAATGGGAAAGGAATTTTTTTATTTGCCAGTGTGGGTTTTTTTTCATTATCGTTCGTCCCATTTCTAATGGAAACCTTTTTGTCCGTCCTGGGTAGGGGCAGGGTAGGTAATGGATCGGGAGGCTGTGGGTGATATGACGGGCAGTGCCGGGTTCCAGCGCAGCGTAGCGCGCATCATCAAGCTTGCATCCATGCTTGATAATTGAATGACCTGGTTAAGTAGGAATGAAATTCAGTATTCCCAATGATCCCAAAATCGGTTTTCCATCGGAACCTTGATGTAGTCTATGCGGGTTGCCCAAAGGCATGGGGCAGTTGGGCAGCATTGGTATAAGACTTAATCTAAATCCAAGCAACCTCTTGTCCTATGACAGTTATCTTCTTGTACTTTTGGGACTCATTGTGACCCTTGGTTGCTGACAACAGACAAATCTTGAAGTCCCAGTGTTCATAGTAAGTTACTCGTTTTGTCCAACGGTGTTGGCAAGTTACTGACAGCAGTGAGCCATTCCTAACATCAACGACGACTCCAGTTCCTTATCAGATGAATCGAATCCCAGCCAATAATGAGAATTATGTTGTGCTTGAAAGACTCTGGTGATACGTGCATACATATTCATACGCACACACAAATTATATATAATATATATATATATATGTATATAATATATATATATATATATATATATATATATATATATATATATATATATATACATATATATATATATATAGATATATATATATATATATATATATATATATATATATATATATATATATATATATATATATATATATATATTGCATACATATTATAAATACATACATATACATTATATATAAAAATATATATATATATATATATATATATATATATATATATATATATATATATATATATATATATACATATATATATTTATATATACAAATATTACTCTGCAAGTAAAACGCTGTGAAATTTTGCTCAACTTATTGTAAGAGAACATTTGTCTAAATGATTCACCTCCCAAAGGGAAAAAAAATATATCGTTTCTGTATCATAACACGTAAAAGAAATCTGACCTTCCACCCATTTTGAAGGAGACCTAAAAAACAAAAAAAAAAAAAGTCGTGCGACGGAAAATGTCATCGGGTCCTGAATTCATTAACCCAAACTCACCTGTGTCCTGGACAGGCTCAAGTCAGGATTATTATGAATTCGAACACCACATAATTTAATCTGGTAAACAACGCGACCTGATAAAGGCAGTGACCCGGCCTATGTAGGGCAGGCGGTATTAACATTTTACCGAGTGGACGGTGCCACATACATTATGTAAAAGAGCGCCATTAATGAATGACAGGGCGCTCTGGCCATGAATTATAACTGGCGCAACAGCCGGGTGGCTTCGTTCAGACGGCTGTTTCTGGCCGAGTCGTTTGCGTTCTGGGACGTTCGGATCATTTTGGCGATTAGTTTTTTTTATGAGAGAGGAATATGGAAGGGATTTTGGGAAGGTTTAAGATTTTTGTTATTTTTATTTTTTTGTTATGTAAATTTTTGCACATAGGGCTCATAGGCATTTGCAGTTTTAATGGTATTGCTTCAAGTGCAGTCACACACACACGCAGAATATATATATATATATATATATATATATATATATATATATATATATATATATATATATATATATATATATATATATATATATATATATATATATCATGTGACTTATGTATTACATTCTTAATTTACTGAAACAATTTATAGACTTCCATACCTAGACACACAATTAATACAAAATTTATATATATATATATATATATATATATATATATATATATATGCATACACACATACATATATGTATACACGTACCTTACGTATGAAACCATGAACTTATTTTGGTAAAGTACTAACGTCACTATAAGTCAATGATACCCGAAAGTAAAGTACGTTAGGGGAAGCATAGGCCGGCAGGCATAAACACTGATAATTCCTACGATTTCCAGATGCCTCAGTTAGCATACAGAATAAATTATCCATCCATCTGTCATATTTATTTTGTTATTCTATTCAGTGAATTAAATCTTTTTACAATTTTTGTTCAGATGCAATGTTTGCAGTAGTCTCTCTCTCTCTCTCTCTCTCTCTCTCTCTCCAGCGCGGACGAGGATGGGCCAATGGGTACGAACCCAAAATCCAGTAAACTTCTGTTGATCTAGTTGTTAATCAGTTGTTGTGGGTCGTAACTGGAATGGAAAGAGAAAGAGAGAAAAGGGAAGAAAAAATACTGAACATGATTGTTCACTGATCCGTCAGAAATGTATACCATCTCTCTCTCTCTCTCTCTCTCTCTCTCTCTCTCTCTCTCTCTCTCTCTCTCTCTCTCTCACATCCATCATCATCCATTCCGATTCGTCCACTTCATGTCATTCTAACAATTCCCGTGACCTCGAAGCTGGTGCCATCTTTCGGGTCAGAGTGGAAGGAAAGCCGATAATTCATCGTCCGTTCGGGCCGACGATGATCGGTGACGTTGATGATATTGATGAATTGTGGAGGACCAGGCCGTAGGCTTTATTAACCATCGTGATTTAGTGAGAGAGACGGAGAGTGAATGCTTTAGAGAAAGGATCATTCTTTCATGGAGTCGCTCAAAATTCGCTTGGTTGGAGTATAAAGATTTTATTAGGAGGTTGCGAGTGACGGAGAACTTAATGCCGTGATAATGTTCGCCTTAATTCTGTCAGAAAATATGAATGTTTTTATATATTTATTTATTTATACATGTATATTTTAGAAAGTTTTATATATATATATATATATATATATATATATATATATATATATATATATATATATATATATACATATACACACACACAAACACACACAAGTATATACAGTATATATAGATAGACAGATATATGTTTATATATATATATATATATATATATATATATATATATATATATATATATATATATATATATATATATATAAAATTTGTGAGGAGAAAACTTTCTTACATTTGAATGGTGATATGAGAGAACATGAAGGAGAAGAGAAGTGTCTGGAAAGATTAATTTCTGAGGGGCAATGTTCGAGGTAGTTAAACCGACAGATGTAACAGATTAAAACGCAACAGAGAAAGACACTTATCAGTGTAACAGAAAGAGACCCTATTAAAGAGAAGTAATACATATGCAAGCAGTTATGTATACATGATTGTACACATTATGAACACAGCACTGCAGTTGAATGTTTGAATGATAGGTTTTAGTCTATTAATCCACAGGTCGTATTATTAACTTTATGGAAATTATCTATAAAAAAATGTATGTTTAAGTCATTCAAGTTTTCTGTCACAATGTATAGGTAATGTACTTTCAAAGACAATTTCAGCGCCTTCTTGAATCCAAAGTGAAAAGTTTTTATGCATAATCATTATAGTAGAATTATCATTTCTATATGGATAGAAGCCACCTCCGGTGATAGCAGCAACAACGGTTATAACACGGCCGTCCAAGTCGTTTAGTCTGAGGGCCACTCTTGAAAAAACAAAAAGCCATGCGAGCCACGTGTGTATGTACGTATATAAAAAAAGAGAAATATACTTTTACTTATTTTTCTCTAGCGGGCCACTTTCAAAATCAAACGGGCCACTTTTGGCCCACGGGCACGGGGTTTGACGGCCCGGGGTTATAACAACAACGGTTATAACAACAACATCGACGACCTTACAACGGCTCTCTTTCGAATCATCCCTGACGTCACTCCCAAGTCACGTTTGCGTCACGGGCCGGTTTTGATAGATAATGTTGTAACAGTCGAGTTTTTCCCACAACGCATTAGATTATGGCATAATCTAATGAATTATTAGGAAAGGGAGCTCGACTGTTTTGGCGAGAAAGAAACGGCACAATCATTATGCCGTTTCTTTCTCGCCTCCTCCGCCGCCGCCGCCGCGCCACAGCCTGCGGCGCCCTATAGCCAGCCATCTTTGTTTTACCTTGACAGCCAACTTTAAATGCATCGCTCGCTGACTTTATAACGTTTGCTTTCCATTTTCCGTCAAAACCAATGAATATAGATTAATGGGGGGAGTGACTGGCGTTGGGAGACGTGGCTTGGGGCTGGGTGGGGTTAGGGTCTTTGTGGGAAGGGCAGAGGAGAAAGAGGAGGGGGAGGGGTAGGGGGTTCGCTGGTGTGTGTCCTAGGAAGAGAACTTAGGGGAAAAGATTTACATACAGTGAGATATTCCCTAATAGGAATCTTTTGCCGAAGAGCGAGAGTAGACAGATAGGGGAGGAGAAGGAATGGGGAGGGAGGGGGGAGGAAGTCTCATCAGAATTTCACCTCCAGGAGGAAGGAGAAATTTTCTAAGGTGAAGGGAGAGCGATGAGATAGGGTGGGAGAATGCATATTCATGGAAGAGAGAGAGAGAGAGAGAGAGAGAGAGAGAGAGAGAGAGAGAGAGAGAGAGAGAGAGAGAGACGTAAGATAACGCAAGAAGGAAAAACTCATCTTTCTATAGGTTCATTTTAATCGAGTTCAATTAAGAAAAATAATACAGACGAATTGGAAAGGGAGGGATGAGAGGTTCCACTTCACACCCCAGCCGATGCCTCTCCTCTCTCTCTCTCTCTCTCTCTGTTTGATATGGAAATGGCGTAAAATGGAAAAGGTGTCGCAGAAGACCATTAACATATCGGAGTTTGGTTGCCTGGAGCTCTCTCTCTCTCTCTCTCTCTCTCTCTCTCTTTTCTCTCTCTCTCTCTTTCGCTTTATCTTATAATACTTTATTCCTTTTTACCAAGCACTCAATTACCTCATCATTTCTTTGCCACCACATTTAAGGAAATTGATCTTGGTGGTTACCCTTCCAAGTGCAAACACAACCCAACGTTTCCGAACTTTTATTAGGCAAGCTTTTATCTTCTACTTAGAATAATACTTACGAAAAAGATGCTAATAAGTGAAATTATGATATCTGCATATTTATCGTCGATATTTGAACTTGTGAGCGAGTTGTAGGGTGTTCAACCTCATCCCACAATATTTTTCTTTTGAAACTAAAGTGTAGGACCTTTAGTAGTCACCCCCTCCCCCCGCGCCAAATTAAAGTGAAAATAGAGATTTTTACCTGCTCATTGTAGGTTTAATGTCTCAAGAATTTTGCACTTAGAATTACTTCCAATTCTTAAGACAGAGTAATTCATGACGGTCTTGAATGGAAAGCAAAAATGTATGCAGAGTGCATACATTTTAAAGCAAACTTCTGAGAGGAATAATTGAAAGTTTATTTTAAAAATTCAATGGAAAAACTGTTTATTCTGATGTTTTAATTCCAGTCATTATCGTGAGCAGAGTTCCCAGTTATAATAGCCAGCACAGTGTCTCAACAGACCTTTGCCGTAAATCTTCTTAATTATGTTTGAAATTCCAGCCTATGCATGTGATGTATTCATTATGTATCCAAGCATATATTAACACACAAGCTCCAATAATCGGATCTTTCCTAGATAGCCACCCCCAAGGGTTTGAAGCCGGTATGTATCATGTATCCACCTTTGCGGCGTGTTTAGCACAAGCCCGTTGAGGATTTCCGTAAGAACATAAACAAAAGACTGTAAATACCATCAGTCCTAGATAACGACCCCCGAAAACCCTTGGGGGTGGGGGTCACTATCTAGAAAAGGTCCCACCCAATAATTCGTCATTAATCCGTTATAGGAAAACGGCACTAGATGATAAAAAGAAAAATGAGGGCAATATTTATTCTCTGCTTGCATGTTACTTTACTTTGTTCTCTGCTGTCAAATAATCGTTGTCATGAATCTCCTTGAGTGTGATGGATTGGTTTGCAAATTGACTGGTTCCGTCAGGCAGTCAAGGTTCCTGAACCCTTTTGATTTTTTCGGCACCTTTAGTGCACTGCGGCTGTGCATAAAGGTATGAAGGCGTTTTGGATGTCAGTTAAGTATTCAAGAAATATTTCAGCTAAAAATTTTTCATCTCGAGATTGTATTAGATTTCAGTAGGAAGCTTATAATTCAATTACTTTGTAAATATAGTATTTTATATGTTTATTTCCCTTCATTTAGTAATGTTTTCTCCTTTTTAATGTTATTTATGTGTTTATTCTTTTATTTATCTATTTGTTTATTTATTTTTCTTGTAAGTCTGACAATCTACTCTGATTCCTAACAGCCTTTCATAAAATGCTTTATTCAGAATTGTTTAATTTTCTTTATTTAGTAATGTTTTCTCCTTTTTCATTATTTTATCGTTAATATTTTTTTTCTGCAAATCTAGCAATTCTTATTGTATCTGTTTATTTTTATCTTTATTTTTTGCAAATTGGCAATCTATTCTGTTTCATAACAACCTTTTAGGACTCTTTCACAAAAACGTTCATCCAAAATAATAGTAATTATTATAATAAATTTATATTTTTCTATTTTCATTTCTTCTCATTATCTCGAAAACCTTTCTTTCCCACTTTCACCAACTTTTCTTTTTAATTTTCTATCTTGTTTACCCTTTGTTTGCACTTCCAACTCCTCGGACAACCTGCGGAAAATGACAATTGGTGTCACATTTTCTTGTTAGACGAAAATGGACGTTGCGTAAAATGCAATTGGTCACCAAGACTTGTTTGTTAACCGGCATTCTGAAGACTTGTGCAGCCGTTACTGACTTACGTATCTTTATAAATGCTCTTTGTGTTTTGTTCTTTGCAATGAATAATTTTTGTTTTACTTCGAATGATTAATCATTTCCTATTGTATTTATGTTTATTAATCATTTTATGTTTTATATGTAATGATTAATAAATATCTATTTTGTTTTTAATGTTTAAAAATTATATATGACATGAAATTATTGATAATTCCATATTGTATTTATAATGATTATTGATTTCATATTTTATTTCTAACGAGTATTTATAATGATTACTGATTTCATATTTTATTTCTAACGAGTATTTATAATGATTATTGATTTCATATTTGATTTCTAACGATTAATAATTTTACGTGATATCACACGAAATCATGCCATATTTTATTTTAATTATCAGTAATTTCATATTTTATTCTTATTTCTCGACTTCCAGTTATAATCCGCTCTAGCCAGTAGCCTAATCTAGACACAGGAATCCTCGAAAACCACCATTTCGAATAAGCACCTCAAAGAAAAAGCGAGGCAGAAAGCAATAAACTTCATCCCACAAAGGGTGAAGTGTGTAAAAACTGGGGACGTTTGCCAAAGCCCTCTTCACTATCTTGTTAAGTATGAAGGAAGAAATTATTTCCTAGTATCTTCCCCGATGACAGATGTCCACAGTATTTCTGTACTTAAATTAAGCATCGTTCATTTCCCTTCCCAAATGGAAGTTAGTTACACTGATTATAGAGAGAGAGAGAGAGAGAGAGAGAGAGAATAAAAAATACTGTTTAACGGCAGAACAACAGAGGACTCTCTATGTCAGTATTAGTAATACTCTTTATAGAGAGAGAGAGAGAGAGAGAGAGAGAGAGGGAGAGAGAGAGAGAGACTACGAGTATGCCAGACACATCGGCAGAAAAGCAAGCGAACTCAAGCTGAAATAAATGCTTTCTGGGGCATCGTTGGCTAAGTTGGCTATTAGGAGGAAAAGAAAGGAATCGACAGAGAGAGAGAGAGAGAGAGAGAGAGAGAGAGAGAGAGAGAGAGAGAGAGAGAGATAACTAAATAACATATACATATATATATATGTATATATATTTGTATAGTTATGTATGTATATATATATATATATATATATATATATATATATATATATATATATATATATATGTGTGTGTGTGTGTGTGTGTGTGTGTGTGTACGTGTGTGTGTATACCAGATAGACAGATAGATGGATAGATAGAAGGAAAGAAAGACAGACAGATAGATATCTTCAGCCGCGTTCAATAAACTGCATATAAACGAGACGATAATATGCCTCGGGAACTTTTTTTTTCTTCTTCTTTTCCCAGCCCCTCCGCTCCGCGATTCGTGTGACCAGATATGCATAAGAAATGCTTGCCGAGTGCCTGCCGATAATACAATATGGAGTCGTAAAAGCCATTATGCTTGCCATTACAAAGCAAAGGCAGCCACGCAGATACGTTTTCTAAATTGTCGAGTGGGCGATCGGCGGCTGGCGAAATGAACGTCGGCTCTGGAATGCTTGCCTGGAAGGGACGTTAACGAGAGAGAGAGAGAGAGAGAGAGAGAGAGGTAGCATAATTTTTTATTTTCTTTAATATCTAATGAGGTATAGGTTCTTCAAGGAAGATGAAAAAGGACTATAATTAGTTAAAATTATAGAGAGAGAGAGAGAGAGAGAGAGAGAGAGAGAGAGAGAGAGAGAGAGAGTTAGCATCATTTTTTGATATTCTTTAATTTTATTTAATGAGGTATAGCTTCTTCAAGGGAGATGAAAAGAACAATGATTATTTACAATTTTGGAGAGAGAGAGAGAGAATTTTGTGTGGTTATAGAAATGGTACAGAGATGTGATTTATGATGTTCATGGCCTTCCCGAATGCAGGTTACCATTACTGATTACAAAGAGAGAGAGAGAGAGAGAGAGAGAGAGAGAGAGAGAGAGAGAGAGAGAGAGAGAGAGAGAGAGAGAGAATGATTAATAACACTGATTAACTGCCGAAAAAAGAGATAGCTTCCTGTGTTTCTGTGTCAGTATTGGCAGGACTAATCGTCATGAGAGAGAGAGAGAGAGAGAGAGCTTGTTATGTGGTTATAGAAATGGTACAGAGGTGTGACAAAGATGTTTATACAAGTGTGCTATGAATGAGAAACTATTATATTCCAAACCTCGATGTGGCTATATCATTTCAACTGCTGAAAACGAAAAAAATTCACTGAAATGTTCAGCGTTCTAAAGAACGGCAAAGATACGTAAACTCTACTGTTGTTGGAGCCGTCTTGATATCGACAATATCCATTTGGTCACAACCAATCGTAGGTGTTTGATTCATAACGCGAACTGTTCATAAGATATGTAAAAACGAAAGAAACAATAATTCTTAGAAAATGTAATTTACAACAAGATTTCTGTTCGGTAGGAACCAAAATTTGAGTGAAATAATCACGTCTATCAAGAACCACTACACGAAAGAGGAATTCACACACCCGTGTCACCTCAATCCCATCTGACATTCAGTCCCAGTAAGATATGTAAAAACGTAAAAAACAATAATCCTTGGTAAATGTAACATTAACAACAAGGTTTCTGTTCGTTATGAGACAATATTTCAGTCACATAACCACTTCGTTGAGGAACCACTACATAAAATAGAATTCACACCTGTGTCACCTCGATCCTATCTAATATTTAGTTCCAATAAGATGTAAAAACGTAAAAAAAAACAATATTCCTTGGTAAACGTTACTTTAACAACAAGATTTCTATTTGTTAGGACCAAAATTTGAGTGGAATAATCACGTGTTTTAGAGCCACTGCACAAAAGAGGAATTCACACCCGTGTCACCTCAATCCCATCTGACATTTAGTCCCAGTAAGATATGAAACAACCGAAAAAAACAACAATCCTTGGTAAATGTAACATTAACAGCAAGATTTCTGTTCGTTATGAGCCAAAATTTCAGCCAAATAACCCCTTCGTTGAGGAACCACTACACAAAAGAGGAATTCACACATGTGGCACGTCATTTCCCACCGACATTTAGTCCTCAAGTAATTGCAAAAAAGCCTCGGTTTCTCGAAAACCACAGGATTAATCCCACACTACAAGACCTCTGCCCTTACAGCAAACCCCATCCAATCTACCTTGGAGAACCCCAGGCGAACCGCATGAGGTTGATGGGGGAGAGATTTACGGAAAAGTTACTTCTCCGTCGGGGGTTTATGATTGCTGGAAGACTAACTAACAAAATCATCAATCCATGGAGACATCTACCCCGTTCCTCGGTAGGTCTCGGTAGGTAGTGGTGTTTTGATCCGACGGCGTTGTACTGGGAGAATTGTGAAAAATTGGCTAGTTTTGCGCCCCGTGGGAGGCTCGGAGCAATTTGAGGTCTGGGTGGGTATATATGCGGGTGCGTACAATGCTTGATTTATGCCAAGGGATAATGCTCACATTTATCATCGAGGAGGATATTAGGAAAAATGATTTTGGCGTTTGCATCCAACAGGATAGTAATGGGTGGGTCAAATGGCCTTAAAAGCAAGAACGTATATATATATATATATATATAAATACAATATATATATATATATATATATATATATATATATGACTATTTATCACATCACCGTGATTCATATACAATCAGAAAGCTACAAACGTCCTTTAATATCAATTCACTCTACCTCAAATAATATATTTCATATATGTTACCAAGGGAATTTTTAAGTTGATAAGTCCACCGTCCATTGGGATCGAACCAGCGACGGACGAGAATCAGAGACTACAGTGACGCACTAACGAAATCGGCCACAAGAGAGATAAATGAATAACATCTCCCGTCAACTCACCCGTCGAACCAGGTGTTTTGCATTTAGAGACGATATCCACCCACCTCTGCCATGTTGACCGTGAAAAAGCGTTTGTTTCATACCAGCCATATTATGACTATTTATCACATCACCGTGATTCATATACAATCAGAAAGCTACAAACGTCCTTTAATATCCACTTCACTTACCTCGAAATAATATATTTTCATATATGTTACCGAAGGGAATTTTTAAGTTGATACAAGTCCACTGTCCGTGGGATCGAAACCAGCGACGGACGAGGAATCAGGACTACAGTTCGACGGGTGAGTTGACGGGAGATGTTATTCACTTATACCTCTCTTGTGGCCGATTTCGTTAGTGCGTCACTGTAGTCCTGATTCCTCGTCCGTCGCTGGTCTGATCCCCACGGACGGTGACTTATTATCAACTTAAAAAATTCCTTCGGTAAATATATATGAAAATATATTATTTCCGAGGTAGAGTGAATTGGATATTAAAGGACGTTTGTAGCTTTGATTGTATATGAATCATTGTGATGTGATAAATAGTCATAATATGGGCTACGTGCGACAAAACGTACCACACGGTCAACATGGCAGAGGTGGGTGGATATCGTCTCCAAATGCAAAACACCTGAGTTCGACGGGTGAGTTGACGGGAGATGTTATTCACTTATACTCTCTTTGTGGCCGATTTCGTTAGTGCGTCATCAGAAGTCCTGATTCCTCGTCCGTCGCTGGTCTGATCCTCACGACGGTGGACTTATTATCAACTTAAAAATCCCTTCGGTAACATATATATGAAAATATATTATTTCCGAGGTAGAGGAATTGATATTAAAGGACGTTTGTAGCTTTCTGATTGTATATGAATCACGGTGATGTGGATAAATAGTCATATTATGGTTACGTGCGACAAACGCACTACACGGTCAACATGGCAGAGGTGGGTGGATATCGTCTCCAAAATGCAAACACCTGAGTTCGACGGGTAGTTGACGGGGAGATGTTATTCACTTATACCTCTCTGTGGCCGATTTTCGTTAGTGCGTCACTGTAGTCCTGATTCCCTCGTCCGTCGCTGGTTCGATCCCACGGGACGGTGGACTTATTATCAACTTAAAAATTCCCTTCGGTAACATATATGAAAATATATTATTTCGGAGGTAGAGTGAATTGGATATTAAGGACGTTTGTAGCTTTCGATTGTATATGAATCACGGTGATGTGATAAATAGTCATAATATGGCTACGTGCGACAAACGCACTACACGGTCAACATGGCAGAGGTGGGTGGATATCGTCTCCAAAATGCAAAACACCTGAGTTCGACGGGTGAGTTGACGGAGATGTTATCACTTATACCTCTCTTGTGGCCGATTTCGTTAGTGCGTCACTGTAGTCCTGATTCCTCGTCCGTCGCTGGTTCGATCCTTATCGGACGGTGGACTTATTATCAACTTAAAAAATTCCCTTCGGTAACATATATGAAAATATATTATTTCCGAGGTAGAGTGAATTGATATTAAAGGACGTTTGTAGCTTTGATTATATATATATATATATATATATATATATATATATATATATATATATATTTTTTTTTTTTTTTTTTTTTCTTTTTTTTTTTTTTTTAGTTAATTCTCATTCTTTCCTAATAGTTATTCTGATCTAGCTCTTCCAGCAAACAATTTCAAACTCTTCCACTAAATTCTGTGGTTTCTCTTTACTATCGCCACTCATTACTACATCAGCTCATTATTCGAAACTTCACATATCAAAGAGGAAAGGAAAAAGAACGAGGGATTAGAGTCCTGTTTAACAAGCTTTTTTTTTTTTAAGACAAGAACATCAATTACAGTAAAATATAGAGCAATGCATATGTCCTGAACGAAACATATCAGTTATGTGATTCTGTAACACCAGATTGTTACTGAATCTGATGATATTTTTTTATATTCCTTATTGTATCCCTTGTTTAGCCTAATTAAAGGATAGGCAGCAATATATGACTTCTTGACTTTTTATAGCTAACAAATTACTAATCGATTGTAACCCCTTTTGGAATTTGCTTGAATTTTCTTGTTAATCGTATTTTGAAAATTCAGAAAGTGCTTAAAATTTTGGACTTTTGGAGCAAAAATTATCAGTGTCTGCTCCACATAGCTGCTAAGATGAAAAATATATGTGTGTGTGTGTGTGTGTGTGTGTGTGTGTAAACAACGGTCGGACACGTCTAGATATTGATTAATAGGTCAGCTTAGTGACTAATTGCATTTCACGCTTGTTGCCATTCCATCTAGCAAGCATGTGTGATACAAATGATCATCTTGTACAGGCCATTAGAGTTAATGAAAGGTAAACAAAAACAGAAATATATCTAGAGAAGAAACTGAAAGTAGTGGAATGGAGGGTATTCAGGATAATAATAATAATAATAATAATAATAATAATAATAATAATAATACACACATAATAATAATAATGCATGATTAACAGTATGAAATGCAATGATATATATATATATATATATATATATATATATATATATATATATATATATATATATGTATATATATATATATATATATATATATATATATATATATATATACAGTATATATTGTATAGTGAATGTATAAAAATATATATGTATATATATAAACGTATATATAAATATTGTATGTAAATGTATATATATATATAATACATATATACACATACATACTTATATAAATATACATGCAAAGAAAAACTAGAACTCGAAAAATCCAAGAGAGGTGTAGTGTAGTAGTAGCTACATGCCCACCCCACCCCACCAGCCATGGCGCCTAATCGCATCTCCGTTTCATGTCCGGCCTAGTCGTCGGAACCCCGATCACGTCGGAGTTTTTATATTCCGACCGAAAACCCCAGAGAAGTCATGATATCCGGCAGCTGAGGAACCCGAGTGCGAGGAAGAGGGAGAAAATCAAAAACTCTTGAATTCAGATATTTTTGGAGTTTTTTTTTTTTTCATCTTTCGATGGACAAATACGGAGATTTTTGGTTTATGGTGTAATTTGTCCATTAATTCTGTGTTTTTTTTTAAATCCTGAATTTAGATATTTTTTGAAGATTTTTTTTTCTCGATGGGCGAAAGTAGAGAATTGGTTTGTGGTGTAACTTGTTCATTAATGGTGTTTTTTTTAAACTCCTGAATTCAGATATTTTGGAGATTTTTTTTCATTCGGTGGACAAATACGGAGATTTGGTTTATGGTGTAATTTGTTCATTAATGCTGTGTATTTTTTTTAAACTCCTGAGTTTAGATGTTTTTTGGAGACATTTTTTCGATAAACAAATATGGGGATTTTTTTGGTATAAGTTTTTCATTAATGCTGTGTATTTTTATTGATTTTTGTTGTTGTGGTGCATTTTAGATTTAAATTTGGGTTGAAATTCCTTTCACTGACTCAAAACCTTAAGTATTCTTTTTTGGTAATATTCAAAAAGATGTTATATATGTAAACAGGAATGCTGTACTGTAGACTTGAATATTGTGATCTTTTTTTAACTGTTATCAAGAGATAACAGTTAAGTGATATGTAAAAGTCAGTCCGATAATTGATATTCATAAAAACTGCAGTTAATGAAATATATATATATATATATATATATATATATATATATATATATATATATATATATATATATATATACTGTTCTTCTTGCATTTTAATACATTTTTATCTATTTATTAATTAATTTTTTTCGATAAGTGGCATCTCTCCTTTTTGTATTTCCCTTTACTTCCTCTTACCTCTTCCTAATTAACACCATATTCTTTGGAAGCTTGAATTTCAAGTCAATGACCCTTTGGTGGGTCTATTCCATATGAATAGGTTTCATCTACTGAATAATAATAATAATAATAATAATAATAATAATACACACACAAATATATATATATATATATATATATATATATATATATATATATATATATATATATATATATATACATATATATATATATACATATATATATATATATATATATACTCCAAGGCTTTAGTGAAATTCCACTGCAGCGTTCCAGCGAAACGCTTGCTGATGCACAAGCGTTCCCTGCCACTGACACCCCGAAATCGCCCTGACCCCGCGAAGTGATTACATTCCCATGAACATCAAAACCAATGCAGTAGTTATGACTGCGTAATCCAGGTGGCAGCACTATATCCGTTCCCGTCAAAACCGATTCGTATTGAAATATAGCTTAACATGAGAA
>NC_089761.1:25863143-25865643 GCF_040412425.1 Macrobrachium rosenbergii | reverse complement strand
TAGTCAAGGGGGAGACAGGAGGAGAAGAAATAGAAGAAGGAGGAGAGGAGGAGGAGGAGGAGGAGGAGGAGGAGAAGAAGGAGGATGAGGAGGAATAGAAGGAGGAGGAGTAGGCAGAGGAGAAGAAGAACAAGAAGAAGATGAAGGAAGAGAGAAGGAGAAGAAGAGAAGGGGGAAGGAAGAGGAGGAGGAGGAGGATGAAGAGGAGTGGAAGGAGGAAGAGGAGGACGATTAAGAGGAGTTAGAGGGAGAGACAGAGGAGAAGAAGAAGAAGAAGAAGAAGGAAGATAGAAAGAGGTGGAGGAGTAGGAGGGAAAGGAAGAGGAGGGGGAGGAGTAGGAAGAAGAAGAAGAGGGGCGGAAGGAGGAAGAGGAGAACGATTAAGAGGAGGAGGAGAGAGAGACAGAGAGGAAGAAGGAGAAGGAGAAGAAGAAGGAAGAGAGAAAGAGGTGGAGGAGTAGGAAGGGAAGGAAGAGGAGGAGGAGGAGGGGGAGGGGAAGGAGGAGGAGGAGGAGGAGGAGGTCCCGTTGGCTTGGAATTTTATGAGTGACAGTAACGGACACGAGGTGCCACTCACGATTTGCCAATCTGTCAGAGCAAGGGGGCGCTTTAAGAATGACTCCGGGAAGCGCGTTTCTTTTTTTTTTTTTTATTGGGCTCCCTAGTTTTTTTTTCTTCCAAGAGTCATACGTCTGGTGAGAGTATTTTTCAAATTTTTTTTTTATTCCTTTTTATTCTGTTACGAACTTTCGAAAAAATTGTTCTCAATTTTTTTTTTAGTCCGTTTACACTGAAGCTTCATATTTCTTGAAGTTTTTTTAAATGATGCTCAGTTCGCTTCTGAAATTTTTTTTCTTATTTCATTTACTATATTTTTTAACATCTCTATATGATCTTGCTTTTATTGTTTATTTTCAGTCTTTTCTTTCTTGTTATTTTTCAGTTCCTCTGCTTAATCATTGTGGATAACTATTTTTTTTTTTATTTCTATATCTAGCATTGATCACACCGAATATATTTCGTCCCGTCAAACTCTCCCAACACACCCCCCACCCCGCACTAATCACGAACCCTACCCCTTCTTGTTATTGATTTTTTTATTATTATTTTTATCATTCGGATATCTCCTATCACAAACTTCGCTAATTACATTTCATACAGCGGTTTCAAGACACCATAATCACAATCTTTCTCCAAGTAAGTCTATTCTTCATTATAGATTTCTTTATTACTTTTTTGATCCACTGACTTCCTTATTTAGCAGTAAACATTATCATCATCATCATCATTATCATAACTAACCGCGTTTCAGACAGTGGTTTCAAGAGACATCTTTTGCACAATCTTCTCTCCTTCATTTGTGTTTTCTGTAGTTTATTTTTTCAGTCTACCGGCTCCCTTATTTCTTAATCATCATCATCATCATCATCATCATCACAATCATGATTTTTCTTTCTCTGCCTCTTAATTTTCGTCAGCTTCCCTTCTTGAATATCAACCCTGTCCATATTATCTGTCTTCCATTCGGATGTTTTGTCACAATAATTCCTCTTTCAATTCTTGTCCTCGGATGACGGCTCTCCTGAGAAGTAAATGGGTTAACCTTTGTCAGACCTCCAGTACGAGTTCAGGTCAAGGTTCGTGAGAGGTCAGGCGAGGTCAAGATGGTGTCATTATCCCCGAATACTTATCATTTTCCTTAGGCAAAATAGATATTCCTTGATGGTGTTTCTTATTCTTTTAGAAAATATGAAACTTATCCATCATCAAATAAATAAGAAATATTGCGCTCTATTTTGTGTTTCGGTGATTTCGTTTAACGAAAAAATACACTTTGAAAATACAATAGAAAATATACAAAAATGACAGGTGTTCAGGTTATTCGGAAAAAAAGGGTATAAATAATAGTATCGACCAAAAAGTTGAAAAATAAGGAATTCAGGTACTGAAGTAGCGATTGACGAGATGTCTAAGTTTGGGTAAATTTGTATAAAAAGAAAAAAAAGAACAAAGTTCACATCCATAAAAACTTTTCGTATAATTTTTTTTTCACCAAATCTAAACATCAGTGTCATACCAACATTATATAATAATAATAATAATAATAATAATAATAATAATAATAATAATAATAATAATAATAATAATAATAGTAAAATACTTCGATCCCTCTCCTATAATAATAATAATAATAATAATAATAATAATAATAATAATAATAATAATGATAATAATAATAATACCGTACTTCGAAACAGCTCCTCTATTTTCCTACTCGGTGACCAGAAAATGTTTTGCCTTTCCTCTCTCTCTCTCTCTCTCTCTCTCTCTCTCTCTCTCTCTCTCTCTCTCTCTCTCTCTCTCTCTCTCTCTGGTAACCACCGAGTGCCAATGCGTCACTTCGGTGTCATTTTAAGTGTAGTTCTGGCCCCCCTAAAACCATGTCAGACGTCTGGTGCTGTCCAATAAACAAATGTGATCCGACCGACAACGCGCCTCG
>NC_089761.1:25795643-25855643 GCF_040412425.1 Macrobrachium rosenbergii | reverse complement strand
ATTATATAATATGCATATTACATATATATATATATTACATATGTGTATTATATATGTATGTATATATATGTATGTATGTATGTGTATATATATATATATATATATATATATATATATATATATATATATATATATATATATATATATATGTGTGTGTGTGTGTGTGTGTATATATTATATACTGTATATGTTCATTTCTAGGCTTTATCCCGAAGGCACTACCCTTCATGCTTTTGCAAGCATTTTGGAATGAGGATGTTGGCCATTTGCCATCTCCTAGAGGTCTGCTACCCACTACAGTGGACTTACTACCAAGTATTGCCGTGAAAAACGAATCTATGAACACGAATATTAACCATCAACTTTCAAAACCTAGAAGCCAGTGACACCCGCCAACGACCAGCTTAATACTGTTGTAAACAAGTGTCAGTAGGCATGGCAACTCACTGAGAGGGCTATTCTCGTCTTTATTTCTCGCGAACAACTCTGAAACTTTATGTAGATTTTGCCTGGCTCGCTTTGCCAATAAATCCGCAAGACACGCATGAAGTACCGCTTACGACACGGAGGAACAAAAAAAAAAAAAAAAAAACTTATCCTTTAAAAGAACGACCAGAACAACAACGTCCCGTCTTAGTGAATTTATGCGCGCTTCCAACATAAGTAAATGCATGCAGAATGATTTGTCTTTGGGCATAATCTTTTTCTTTCGCTGTTTTGGTCACTTTTTTTTTTCTTATTGCGAGGCGCGCACGTTTCGAAAATGTAAGTTGCACAGACTGGAAGCAACGGGGTTGTCAGAGGTGGCAGTGATATTTTTACACATATCCAGAGACAGGAACGTAAGTTAAACCTTGTATGTGTGTATGTGTGTGTATATATATATGTGTATATATATATATATATATATATATATATATATATATATATATATACATATATGTGTGCATGTAATATATGCACACATATATGTATATGTATATATATATACTAAATATATATGCATATATATATATATATATATATATATATATATATATATATATATATATATATATGTGTGTGTGTGTGTGTGTAGATATAATTATATATATCCTCAAGTCCCACCACCTTGAATACACAGAAATAGAAAAACCTCAACACAAACAAGATTCAATAAAGTTAACCTTTCGCAGGTCCACCAAACCTGTTACGATCCATCGTAAAATCCTTTACAGGCTCATAGCACGAAAGCAACGTCTCTCTTCATAAGTAAACCTTATAAGTAAACAAAGGAAGACAAGGAAGGTCGCACGAATAATGTATAAAAAAACAAATTGTTTATTTACATCTCGACGACACAGAGGCGTAATCTGCGACCTTTGGATCTTATCAGATTCATTTCTGCTTCCACTGTGATAAATCTCTCGAGCTAAATCTGCACTTTTTTTTTCTTAATTATTCAATTATGTAGTTTAGTGTTGGTAGTAATATATATGCAAATGGATATACATAGTAGTCTTGACTGTAGGTATATGTATACTCTTACATAAATTTATATGCATAAATACATTATCCATCTATATATATATATATATATATATATATATATATATATATATATATATATGTGTGTGTGTGTGTGTGTGTGTGTATACACATATAGGTATATATATGTGTATGTTTATATAGACATATATATGTGCATTGAAACCAGGCTACTGGCCGTATCCATTCTATTTTCTGATTGTGATCCACAGCAGTCGACTAAATACCAGGCAAGCAATTCATCGCTTAACTCATCGGAGACACAGTGATCTTCAGCGGAATGTGCCCATTATCCTCTCTCTCTTCGTCGGGTTTTGCCCATTGATATTAAGTCACACAAAATGTTTATATGCTAATTAGCTGCCTTTACAGAGAAATTAAAAGTTAAATCATGGAACATTGTTAAGATTTTGGTTCCTTGGATGAGATTTTGCAACTCAGCTCTTCGACTGAGTATCTCTGAACTTTGATTTCTGTGGCACAGTAGATATGTTTGCAGATTTGTTCAATTTGAACGTTCTGAATAGACTGATTGATTGCTAGAGGGATCACTAAAAAAAAAAAAAAGTCTTCCTCAAAATTTCGGGTTACATTCAACTTTAAACCTGTCGAGCCATCTATATCAATCTCTCTCTATTTTGTAAATTATACATGCAAAAATTGACTGTGAGCGTGTGTGCATTGCAAAAGAAATAGATTATAAAGGAATAAATGCAAGCAGAAATTGTTCGATCATGATGCCTGAATTATAATGGCTGAAAAGTTTTCCTTGGTGCCACTTTCCATCCGTCAGGACCCACGTTATACAAAGGATAGACCTTATAACATTTTGAAAATTTACTTTAAGTATTTGGGAAATTATGCATTCTCAGTCACGCGCATGCGCAGACGCGAACTCACAGACAGATGGAGACGGAGAGGCATACAGAAAAGCGATTGAAGAATGAATTTCTTTTTTGTAATATTGGCTTTATTGGCTCAGTGGAACCGATCAGGCGGTGAATGACTGAAAGTATTATTCAGTTATGCATTGCATGACTTGCTTAGCCTCATGCAAGAACCCGAATTGCTTTCGAAATCACAGGCAGCTGATTATGCAAAGGTTTCGAACCATAAATATCTCCACAGTTATTACCATTTTCCGCCTGACTGGAATTGAACCTATATATATATTGTATATATATCTACAACTTGCGGTTTTACATGTCTGCACGGAGGTAATTACGTTTTGAAAATAAATTATGTGTATGAACGTAGATAATATATATATACTGTGTATATGTATGTATATATATATATATATATATATATATATATATATATATATATATATATATATATATACATACATATACATATATATATATATATATATATATATATATATATATATATATATATATATATATATATATATATATATAAATAATATATTTCCTTCCCTTCAGTTGTCTTCATACATGAATATCTGACAATGAAAGCCAAAACATCTTCTCAGAGAGAGAGAGAGAGAGAGAGAGAGCTCTCTCTCTCTCTCTCTCTCTCTCTCTCTCTCTCTCTCTCTCTCTCTCTCTCTCTCTCTCATTTACCTTGGTGGCAAGTGTCTGTCAAAACGAACAATTGAAATGCCCGCAAACACTTTTGCTTAGCCATAATGATTTGCTAATGCACGCATGAAGGAAAAGACCTCTTCGACCCCGCCCCCCCCCCCTGCATCCCCCACCCCGGCCCGCATAAACATTCCGACCGTTGGAAGGCGGTGAACGGTTGTTTAGCGTTGAGAAATCAAGAGAAATTAGAAGGAATGATATTGAGTTTTTGTATAGTATCTAAAATCAGCGGTTTTCGCATCTTGGCAGTTTATGCTAATGATCTGCTAATTTAGGGATTTAAATATTAAGAAAGTTTGTTAAGTAAGGATTTAATTGGTAAGAAAGTTTCTTAGACGAGGGTTTCAATGGAAAGAAAGTTTGTTAAATTAGGATTTAAATATTAAGATAGTTTGTTAAATTAGGATTTAAACATTAAGATAGTTTGTTAAATTAGGATTTAAATGGTAAGAAAGTTTGCTAAATTATTATTTAAATATTGAGAAAGTCTCTTAGATGAGGATTTAAATGGAAAGAAAGTTCATGGTGGTAAAATGATTGAGCGGAAGTATGACATATATTTTTTTTCAAGTTCACGATTACTATAAACATATATATATATATATATATATATATATATATATATATATATATATATATATATATATATATATATATATATATTCTGAAATGTCAATTCTTACATTTATTCCACAATTCAACATATAATATACATTATAACATTAAAATATACACTAATTTCGTGGGTATGTTTCTGTATTTTATTCGTCGCAACCAATATCCACTGCGAAAAATAAAAAAAAGTTCAAAATTTGTTATACACTACTGATTAACGAAGAAGATGTAAGGAAGCTTAAGAACTGAGAATTGAAAACGAAATTACACCTTTACGTGCTTCAGCAAACGTCCCTGGGATAAAGAGACCCTTCGTATACTTCGTAATATTATTATATGTAATACTGCTAAGTATATATATGATAGGTCTGGCATCAAAGAAACCGGATTTACATATGCATGACACTTACGACTTAGTTCTCTCTCTCTCTCTCTCTCTCTCTCTCTCTCTCTCTCTCTCTCTCTCTCACACACGCACGCACAAAAAATATACATCTTCCTCTCTCACACGCACACATACCTCTCTCTCTCTCTCTCTCTCTCTCTCTCTCTCACACATACCTCTCCCTATCACACACGTACATACATCTCTCTCTCTCTCTCTCTCTCTCTCTCTCTCTCTCTCTCTATACACATCAGAATCCGAATTTACATATGCAAACTTTATCATGGTAATTGAGTCTTTACCATCTGATATAGACAAGAAATGGAATTCAAATACTAATTCATTCAAATTTATTCGCAGTCATCCGCTTTCCCTCGCCTAGTTATTAATGCTCAGGCTCCATAGATATTTCTCTTCACGTAGAAATTCATAGGGTTTACATCGTAATAATATTTCGCCCTTATCTTTTCTGTAGAATGAATGGGATGGAA
Source organism: Macrobrachium rosenbergii (assembly GCF_040412425.1). NCBI lineage: Eukaryota > Metazoa > Arthropoda > Malacostraca > Decapoda > Palaemonidae > Macrobrachium > Macrobrachium rosenbergii. The sequence goes on along the minus strand of NC_089761.1, from coordinate 25,851,015 downwards.
AAATTCTCGTACGTTGAACGTCCATGTTGTCTGCTATTTAGAATGAGGGTGAGTTATCTCTCTCTTTATGACGTCAGTGACTAGGACGGTTGTAACGCCAGATAGCGTGTAAGCAATCGATCAAACTTCTCCACCCCCATTTCATAAACAAACTGGGTATTAACCCGGTAGCATTTTCCCGAGATGTAACCGAGTGGCGGGACCTTTCCTTGAGAAAAGCGGGACGCCATATCTTAAAAAGTAACCATAGAATTTTCTTGAAAATGATCTCATTACGTTTCCCATACACAAGTTATAGTGAAGGAATCAATACTACCAACCTAACCTAGGGGCATGGCAAAAAAATCGGGGCTGGTGCAATGCTAGCATACATCTCGGGAATTTACAACCAGGGTAAACTCATGCTAAGTAAAGTAGACGGCCGCACTAAGATTTCGTTTATTAATATAAAATTTGTCGACCACAATATAGAGATGGGTGTATATAATACTTTGATCCCCGAGGGGCTGCTAGTACTAAACACGGCGTCCCAAGGAGCTTCCGCCACGTTCAGTACTAGGACCTGGGAGTAGGTGACGCGCAGGTGGATACATACCGGGTTAATACCAACAAACTGTATCTTCTTCACGTAATTGATCCACTCCAGTTACTCTTGTCAGCCAGTTCTCCTAAAATAATTTTTTTTCATAGTAGATGTCTGTATTTATTCTGCTTCAGCAGCTTGTTATTCCACTTGTAGTTTACATAAGATTAATTTAAATATGGATGACTCTCATTCCATTCAAATTCAGGGGCAAAGCTTCTCTTCCCCTCAGGAGTGTTAACGCCATAAGTCCTTATATGAACACACGAGCGTACACACACACACACACACACACACACGCACACTTAAACACACACACACACATGTGTATATATATATATATATATATAAAATTATATATACAGTATATGTATATATTAGATATATATATATATATATATATATATATATATATATATATATATATATATATATATATATATATATATATATACACTCACACATTTATTGCATAATCTCACTCACAGACCAGCTCGTTCTCCACCAATACTTTAAAAAACAACGATAACCAACCTCCCTCCATCCAAAATCCTTTCGCACAACCTCCTCCTCCCTCCCTCCTCCTCCCTCCCTCCCCTTCCTTCCTTCTCACTCAACCCGGCAGCAACATCTCCGAGAGGAGGCGACAAAAACGACGATGTCCCTTTGTCCCAGGACCTATAAAAGAGAATTGAATGTGATGTTAAGAGAAGCTTCCGGGACCTCAGGATGGAATCGTTATACGAGATCGTAAATCAATGTCTCTTGATAGTTTGATATCGGTTGTATGTGTCAGCGGCTTGATTAGATCCGTGGCTTGTAGTGTCTGCAAGCTTTGAGGGGAGGAATAAAGCTCTTGTTTTTGGGGATGTTCGGTGGCCAGGGCTTTACGTGCGTGGTGTGTGTGCGTGCGTGCGTGTGTGTGTATGTGTGTGTGTGTGTGTGAAAGAGAGAGAGAGAGAGAAGAAAGTGATGTTTAGTAGTGAAGGCTTTGTGTGAATATGTGTGCGTGTGTGTGTGTTAGAAAGAGAGAGACAGAGAGATATTGTATGATGAAGGCTTTATGTGTGTTTGTGTGTGTGTGTGTATGTGTGTGTGAGAGAGAGTGAATGTAAAAGAGAGAGAGAGAGAGAGAGAGAGAGATGTTTGGTGGTGAAGGCTTAGTGTGTGTGTGTTTGTGTGTGTGTGTGTGTGTGTGTGAGAGAGAGAGAGAGAGAGAGAGAGAGAGAGAGAGAGAGAATGTTTGGTGGTGAAAGCTTAGTGTGAGAGAGAGAGAGAGAGAGAGAGAGAGAGAGAGAGAGAGAGAGAGAGAGAGAAAGGGAGAGAGACAGAGAAAAGTGGTCTTTAAATTTATCAATCATTATTGATGTTTGAGTGAGAATTTAATCTTCATTCATTTAGTCTGTATGGCTTTGTATGTGGGTGCGTGTTTGTATGCTTGTGTGTGTGTGTGTGTGAGAGAGAGAGAGAGAGAGAGAGAGAGAGAGAGAGAGAGAGAGAGAGAGAGAGAGAGATTTCCCTTAAAGTTGTTCAGCATATTCAGATGTTAACGTTGACATTCAGAAATGATATTTTTATCTTCGTAACAGTTTTGTACTGCATTGTATCTGCCATGTAAATCTCTGTATTGGGCCTTGAGCAGAAGTAAAGATTATTATTATTATTATTATTATTATTATTATTATTATTATTATTATTATTATTATTATTTTCTTTTCCACTTAATTACCATTGTGGATCATTTCGTGATTCTTTTTTGCAAACTTTTTCTTTGTTGTTAACACCAGTTTTCATCTTTTAGTATTTACAGATAATTTTCATTCACAACAGTTATCACTGCTTAATTACCCTACATACGTAATCTATGCTTACAAACAAAAGACTTATATCGTTTCCCTTCTTTTGCAAACCAGATTTTATTGACATCGAAGTCAGGAGGCAGTTTCACTTCACAGACGGAATTCAAATTTTATTGTCAAGATCAGGTACATTTTAATTGCTGCTTGTATCAGCTTAAGCCATTAAAATTTATGACCCTTCTTCTGTATTTAGAAGGCCAGATTCTGCAGATAAAACTGTAATAAACCTTGTAATACATTAGCGTCCTCGCCCTCTTCGGCGATACATACATACATACATACAAAAACATATACACATATATATGCATATATACTATATGTATATTATATATGTTTATATATATATATATATATATATATATATATATATATATATATATATATATATATATATATATATATATATATTATCATCTCAATGCACTTTTGAGCTCTTTAATTAAAGACCAGTTTTTGCCCAACTGCATTCAGGCTTTGCTTAATTGATTAAGGCTTTTTATAACCAGATTCTTATCAGCTTTCATTAATCCTTTTCCCTTCTGACTGTGCAACAATAATCATTATTTCTTTTGCAACGAGGCTCTTGGGACTCTTGACGAATGGGTTTCCTTGTGACGTCACTAGTGCCATCTATTGAGTGTAAGTAGTGCACAAAGAGAAGGGGCTAATGTACACAGTTTGATATTCCCTAAGGATGAGCAGAACAAACATCCTACAGATTTAAGCGCCCGAAATCCTGTAGATAGACGATCCAATATCCTACAAAAAAAAAAGGATACTACAGATACTACAGATGAGAGTGCCGACATCCCTCAAAAACGGGGTCGGGCATCCTATGAACAAGAGGTCTGACATCCTACTGATAAAGGGGCCGGACAGCCTATGGGTATAGGGTCCGCCATCCTACAGATTAAAGGCTCTGGATCCATGAAAAAATGAGAAAAATAACAAGAGTCCATCTTTTTAACACGTAAGAACTGCCTTATGTCACCATTAGTATTATGAAAATCTGATAGCTATTTTATGCGTGCACACCAATGTCTAGATTCAAAACATTAAAAACTGATTAATATAAAGAAATAATTTATTTTTACTGTCTCTCAAAATATGAGGAAAGCATCTCTTAGTAAAGGGTCAAATTACCTCGTAGGATACAGCTATCGGCCCAAAGTTATCTTTAGAGTTTTATGGACAAAGATATTTAAACGCTCAAAAAATAATTATGATAATTCTGGCAAATAAACAAGATGGTAACACAATGCCAGACGTCGCTGGATAGCTTGTGAGACATCTCGTAATGACCGAGGATATATATATCAAGCAAGGTCCAGTGATACAGAGGTTTTTGTGAGGCACCAATTCAAGCGAGAGGTTCTCGCAAATCCTTCCTTATACAGAAGGTCTGTTGCATAAGCTGATCAGTGGGGGATTGTAAAAGCATTAGTATTATTATTATTATTATTATTATTATTATTATTATTATTATTATTATTATTATAACTTTTTAAATTATTTCTATTACAACCATTATTATTTGTAGCAATAATAAGAGAAGTACTAATTGTATACAGAAGGTCTCTTTGCATAAGCTGATCAGTGGGAATTGATTATAAAAGCATTATTATTATTATTATTATTATTATTATTATTATAACTTTTGAAATTATTTCTAATATAACCATTATTATCTGTAGCAATAGTAAGACAAGTACTAATTGTATCAGAAGCAGTAGCAGTATCATATTCCTCATATAAAGATAATAACAATATATTCTGCTCCATGACCAACAGCAACAACTTCCTAAACCAGAACAAAACAAAAAATGATTCTCCTCAGAGTTCGTTGTCGACATTCGGTTCTGGGCAGGATCGAGACTGAAAAATTAGGGCGCGTTAAAAGTTGATGGGTGGACGATTACTCTTGCAAATATACTGAGGGCTTCGGAGACGCGTTCTAAAGACAGCCCCAAGGGCCTCGTTTGGCTTAAAGTTGGTTTTAGCAATTTGTTCCCAGATACAAATTGCGGGAGGATCTTGTATCGTCGGCGTGACGGTGGCCTCATCTTTTTGTTTGTATTCTTATGTTGGTTTTTATTCATATTCTTATTTTTCTTTGATTTTAGTGTTGCTCTTTTTTTAATTATCCCCACTTGTTGAATGTTGTTATTGCTGCGCGTTTTGCTTTCCTTCTTCTTGCTGGGTATAGTTCGTCTTACTCCGTTTTTAGTTTTCTGTGAAAGAAAATTATTGTGACGGCTTTGTCTGTCCGTCCGCCCTCAGATCTTAAAAACTACTGAGGCTAGAGGGCTGTAAATTGGTATGTTGATCATCCACAATCCAATCATCAAACATACCAAATTACAGCCCTCTAGCCTCAGTTTTTTTATTTTTTTTATTTAAGGTTAAAGTTAGCCACAATTGTGCGTCTGGCAATGACATAGGACAGGCCACCACTGGGCCATGGTTAGTTTCATGGGCCGCGGCTCATAAAGCATTCTACCGAGACCACCAAAAGATAGGTCTATTTTCGGTGGCCTTAATTATACGCTGTACAGAAAACTCGATTGCGCCGAAGAAACTTCGGCGCACTTTTTACCCGTTGAATTTTGTTATTGCTGCTTATTTTACTAATTTCTTTCTCCTTATTGGTTCTAGTTCATCTAACCCATTTTTATCTGCTGTGTTTGTTGTTGGTCGTAATATTTCCTTTCTTTGTTTCTCTTCTTCTTGTTTATGTTGTTGTTTCCCATGGCACTTAACTTCATTTTTTATCGTCATCTCTCTCTCTCTCTCTTTCTCTCTTTATCTTTGCTGTTCCTCACGTTACTGTCAGTGCTATTGATTATTTTTTATTTACCTCTCTGAATAGCCAAGTCAGTGTTTTTCTTAATAATTGCATGATATATTAACTGAAATAAAGAAGAGAATAAAAGTAGAAGAATTTTCGTGACATTATCGAAATAAAATTAATAAAATATTCAAAAATATGATAGGAAAATAAAACTACTCTCATCATTTATATATATATATATATATATATATATATATATATATATATATATATATATATATATTTTCTCCTTTTTTTTTTGTAAGATATAGCTTCATATATTTTCGTTCCATTATTGAAATAAAATTAATAAAATACTCAAAAAATATAATAGGAAAATACAACTATTCGCATCATTTATATATATGTACATACACACACACACACACACACACACACACACATATATATATATATATATATATATATATATATATATATATATATATATATATACACATACATACATACATGCATACATACATAAATTTTCATACACACATATATATCAGTTTTCACTAGGATCTGTTAACTCCAGCAAAAACATCTGGAAGCCACAATTGCAAGCATTCTCACTCCACGAAGAACATACATAAAAAAAAAAAACGCTTCTGTGGTTTCCTAAGACTTTGACCATTTAGTCAACCCGTGGTTTTTGGTCCACATTTCCATTTTCGTCTCGTCCATCAACTTTCTCCTCTCTCTCTCTCTCTCTCTCTCTCTCTCTCTCTCTCTCTCTCTCTCTCTCTCTCTCTCTCTCTCTCTCTCTCGAGTCTCGTGTATCAGTTTTCTCATAAGGAAGAGACTTTATTTGCTCTTCTCCTCCTCGCTAAAGCTTCTTAATAAGATGGCCAGTGCTTCATTCTGAACGCATGCAAGCGCGCCTGCAAGCGCGCACGCTTTCAACGCGAAGACGTGTGAAGAAAGGCAGATGTACACAGACTGGCGATATGTATGCATGTGGTTATATATATATGAATATATGTATATATATATATATATATATATATATATATATATATATATATATATATATATATATATACATACATATATACACATATTACATATCTGTACATATGTATGTACAGTATATATGTATTGGTATATATATAAGTAAATATACATAAACATACGCACACACACACACACACACACACACACATATATATATATATATATATATATATATATATATATATATATATATATATATATATATATATATATATATATTATATATATATATATACATATATATATATATGTATATATATATACAGTATATATATATTATACAGACCCACATATACATGAATAAATAATACGAATTAATGACAGCACGCATAATGTAGTTAAGAAAAAGCATGCAGAGGTATGCATAACAATCACAAAGGCAGCTTCCTTTTCTCAATACATTCTCTCAAGCAATCAATATCCTATCATCATCATCATTACACTCCATGGACCTTGTTCCTTCCCTATACTTTTGATTGTCCAGGATACCCCCTTTTGCATTCCGATAGGAAGCGGAATGAAGGGTTGTAATGCACCAGCCGTAATTCTCTCTTACTTTTCAAAGTAACGATAAAAAACGTTCCACATTATGGTGCGTCATTATTCACGGAGACCATTAGTAATACACGTTATTTACGATATTCATTATTCACTTTTAATTCGCCCGTTAAAAGTGCTAAGCAAATTTATGATTTAATACTCGTCGTAAACTTCAGTAATCGCGTTCGTTTTTAGCTGTGACAAATATCTTTTTTTTTTATTTTTTATATTATTCTAATATGCTTTTTTTTGTCTTTCATTAAAAAATAATGTACCCTTAATTACGCTACGTCGTGTCATTCGCGCTGTGTTTTATATCAGTTATACATTGCGTCCTCGAATGTATTTTCTTAATATTATGTCGCCGCGTTTGATTTTCAGCACGAAAGGAATTTGTTCTCATGAGGTAATGAAACTGAATTACTTTTTTTTTAATTAAGTAATTTCAGTAATTCATACTCACTGCTTTGTAAGTAATGAGAATGAATTACTTCTTTAATGAAACCTCTTGCTAAGAGGGTTCGTAATAGCTAGAAATATCGATGGATATTAGTAACGTTTTTAGTTTTCTGTTAAAGAAAACTGTCGTGTCGGATTTGTCTGTCCGTCCGCACTTTATTCTGTCCGCACGTTTTCTGTCCGCCCTCAGATCTTAAAAACTAATGAGGCTAGAGGGCTGCAAATTGATATTTTGATCATCCACCCTCCAATCATCAAACATACCAAATTGCAACCCTTTAGCCTCAGTAGTTTTCATTTTATTTAAAGTTAAATTTAGACATAGTCGAGTTTCTGGCAACGATATAGGATAGGCCACCACCGGGCCGTGGTTAAAGTTTCACGGGTCGCGGCTCATACAGCATTATACCGACGAGACCACCGAGAGACATCTATTTTCGGTGGCCTTGATAATACGCTGTACAGAAAACTCGATTGCGCCGAAGAAACTTCGGCACATTTTATACTTGTTTTATCACGTAGTATTTTCTTCCTTCTTGGATTTTTGGGCCCCATTGTGACCCATTATCGTTCACATCTGATTCCCACCTTACATTGAATAATATCTATACATTGAAGAGTTTGGGATGGGGTTTGCCATTCTCAGTGGCCATCAAAGCACATAATGTTGCCACTGGAAAATAGTAATAATTACGAAGCGTCGTCGATATTCACCATGATACCACAGCAACCCTCGACATTAATAAGAATAAAATGAATAAACTGTTAGATTACTTGCATTTCTTTAATTTAAAATGGCAACCATATATATGTACACGTTACACGGTACATATTGTTAAAATGTGCATGCAGCGCTAGCATAATGCAGCTCTTATACCCGTTTGCGTATATACGTGTCTATGCATGTATTGCTTCTTTGTGCATGCCTTCTCTCTCTCTCTCTCTCTCTCTCTCTCTCTCTCTCTCTCTCTCTCTCTCTCTCTCAAACATGCATCTCGGTCTCTTTCTCACCTTCTCTCTTTCTCTCACACACACACTTATACACACACATACATTTCTCTCTCTCTCTCTCTCTCACACAAACATGCATCTCGGTCTCTTTCTCTCCTTCTCTCACACATACATATACACACACATACATCTCTCTCTCTCTCTCTCTCTCTCTCTCTCTCTCTCTCTCTCTCTCTCTCTTTCATACACACAAACATGCATCTCGGTCTCTTTCTGTCATTCTCTCTTTCTCTCACACACACATATGCACACATACATCTCTCTCTCTCAGACATGCATCTCGGTCTCTTTCTCACCTTTTCTCTTCCTCTCACACACATATATTCACACATAAATCTCTCTCTCTCACACACACACACACACACACACTCACACAAACATGCATCTCGGTCTCTTTCTCTCCTCTCTTTCTCTCTCACACACACATATGCACACACACACATCTCTCTCTCTCTCTCTCTCTCTCTCTCTCTCTCTCTCTCTCTCTCTCTCTCTCCACGTCAGAATCCGAATTTACATATGCAAACTTTATCACGGTAATTGAGTCTTTACCATCTGATATAGACAAGAAATGGAATTCAAATACTAATTCATTCAAATTTATTCGCAGTCATCCGCTTTCCATCGCCTAGTTATCAATGCTCAGGCTCCATAGATATTTCTCTTCACGTAGAAATTCATAGGGTTTACGTCGTAATAATATTTCTCCCTTATCTTTTCTATAGAATGAATAGGATGAAAAAATTCTCGTACGTTGAACGTCGATGTTGTCTGCTATTTAGAACGAGGGTGAGTTATCTTTTTAACCTCTCTCTCTCTCTCTCTCTCTCTCTCTCTCTCTCTCTCTCTCTCTCTCTCTCTCTCTCTCTCTCCTGGCACGTGCCAGTAGGTGCCAGAATTTTAGGCGCCCAAAACTCTGAAATTCAGGCTTCAGGTCGTAATAACTGATCATTTCCTTGAACTTAAAGTTTAGTTTAAAATTTTCAAGAATAGATTGAGAGTCTTGTTATATTTCCTAAATTTAGGTCCTAATTCCAGGTCTTTTGCATGAATGCAAAATTTAAAGTTGATGTTAAAGGTAATAATTGAAATTTTCACTTCATGTTATAATTTCATGTACTGTTCTTGAAGCATGGTTTATTAACGTATTTTTCAATGCATTTCTGGTATTAGAATTGATCGAGTAAGTATTTAAATGTCATAATATTCATCTTTTTGCAAACGAAGGTGAACAACAAATTATTACAGTCTTAAGTACCTACAGCCCATATTATAAATTACCCGTTACCTCGTTTCACGAACGGAATATGAGGCTTAAATTGAAACCTGCGATAATAAGATCAATTTCATTGTCATTAATTTGATTATAATCTTGGATATCAACCACAGACATTTTTTTTCCAATTAGAAAATTTTTCGAACGTATTTTCCTAAGATCAGCAGTAATTAATTATGGGTCAAGATTTTGCGCCTCAGACTAATTTCTACTAATTTAGCGGATCCGAGTATCGCAACCGAGCGCTTGAATTGGACTGCATTTTACTGTCTTTAGAAAGGAATATATCTCAGGTTACGACCCAGGATTTAACTGAGCTCGAATTCTCTTCTGTTCTTGGTATGAACTTTTATCTTTTTACTAGAATATATATATATATATATATATATATATATATATATATATATATATATATATATATATATATATATATATATACCTGAGCGTTGTGCTCCATGTACTACTTAACAATGTAATACACTTCAGTATAAACAGATTAGGTCGTCTGTTTTGAATGTCTTTCGATTTCCAGGTCTCTTCGTAAATCTTGCATAAACTTTACAACATGAATTAAAAAAAAAATAAGTAAACCTGTTTGGCTTAGAACGCGTTCGAATGAATTTATGTTCTTGTGGCAATAACAAATTTGTATTTTGCTGCTCTTGTTTATTCATTTTTGTTCTTTTATGCGGTCAAACACACACACACACACACACACACACACACTATATATATATATATATATATATATATATATATATATATATATATATATATATATATATATATATATATATATATATAAGCATTAAGTTCCATTAAAGAAAAAGTGTAACAATCCAATTCCACGACAAGAAGTATACCCACACATAGGCCGGAAATCACGCCCCACCCCCTGCCCCCCAAAAAAAAAAAGCGAACCCTTCACACCCTTTTTCAGCCTCCAACCACCCCACCCACCCCGTCCCCATCTTCTAGAGGTATCGCCTACCCACTAGGGTCCTAAGACCCTGGGGGCGAGGAAGCCCCCCTCCCTCCCCCTCAAGACTGACCCGTTTCGCCTGGTGGCTGTGGGACCCAGAATAACCCCATTCTCTCTGGGGCGTATTTATCATCATTTCCTGAATAATGGCCTTCATTACCAAGGGGAGAGAAATTCTGTGTTGATTTAATTGGCCTCTAAATCAACGAAATTACTGATATATTCACACCTCACCCTCACACATCCAGTGACATACAACGATACCCCCTCCCCCACCCCAACTCTTTAATCCCTCCCCTTTCTCCTCATCCCAAGAAAAAGGAGACGTGGGTGTTGTATATCTAACGTGTGTTGTCTGGCTTATAAACATGCCTTTCATACATACATACATACATACATACATACATACATATATATATGTATATTATATACAATATATATATATATATATATATATATATATATATATATGCAGACAGAAGTACGTACAAATATAGATATAGATATAGACACTTAGATAGATAGATTATTTCAAAGACTGCATTCCCCATTACTTCAGAGTCATCTTGCAAAGCAAAATAATATTCATAATCACCCCTTAAAATAAAACAATTAAAAGGCTCCCATCATTATCATTATTATTATTATTATTATTATTATTATTATTATTATTATTATTATTATTATTATTATTATTATTATTATTATTACCAGTGATAACAGATGATCGTTTCCTTCCAAATGCAATCGAGACAAATTGTTTAAAAAAAAAACTAAAAAGTAAAAGAATACTGAGGCATAAAGGCCATTTTATAAAATGAATTAATTGACCACTGGGTACCATAAATTTTTGCTTCCCAGCTATGGACGGCAATAACTTACTCGACCCATTTTATGGACCAAAACAGGAAAATGATGAGAGGTAAAAAAAAAAAAAAAAAAAAAAAGTCACGCAATATTTCACCGTAATTTATGAATTTTTAGGAAGCGAAGAATTGCGGGTATGATTTAAAACTCGTCGCTGATATGATTGAAAACCTCCTCTCCGCGTTGATGTATTACCCGCGTTATGACTCGGTGTATGTGCGTGCGTAGGTGCTATATATGTTACAGGGAAAATGTGAAATCAGGGATTTCACGAAATCCCTAGGGAATATGTGAAATTAGGGATTTCACGAAATCCATAGGGAATGTGTGAAATGACCGATTCACTTAGGAACATTTGATCCCCGAGGGCTAGTACTAAACACGGCGAAACTGTGATTCATCTACACTGTTTCGCTGTGTTCAGTACTAGTCCCTTTGGGGATCAAATGTGTTTCTCTGTGTTTAGTACTAGCCCCTGGGGTATCAAATGCACTTAGGGACATTTGATCCCCTAGGGGCTAGTACTAAACATGGCGAAACAATGTAGATGAATCACTGTTTCGCTGTGTTTAGTACTAGCCCTCGGTGATCAAATGTTCCTAAGCGAATTGATCATTTCACATATTCGCTTGGGATTTCGTGAAATCCCTGAATTTCACATATTCCCTGTAACATATAGGCTATTGGCAGTTTTTGGTTGTACGGTTATATGCGTATGTATATTCTTTATACGCCGTTTCTGGTGCATGTCAACGTATGTGCGTATCCTTACGCAGTTTCGTCTGTTCCAGACGTAGATTCTGCTCTCAGTTTCTGTTTCTTGACAATTGTCAACGTACCTTGCTGCTGCTTACTTGTCTGCGTAAGCAGTTTCTATTGGAAATTTCTGTTTCTTGAAATTATCGGCGCAAGTTGCTGCTGCTTAATTGTCTGCGTAAGCAGTGTCTAATGGAAATTTCTGTTTCTTGACAATTATCGGCGTAAGTTGCTGTTGCTTGGTTGTCTGCGTAAGCAGTTTCTATTGGAAATTTCTGTTTCTTGAAATTCGGCGTATGTTGCTGTTGTTTAGCTGTCTGCGTAAGCAGTTTCTATTGTAAATTTCTTTTTTTTTTTTTACAATTATTGGCGTATGTTGCTGTTGCTTACTTGTCTGCGTAAGGAGATTCAGTTATCAGTTTCTGTTTCTTGACAATTATCGGCGTAAGTTGCTTTTGCTTATGTGTCTGCGTAATGAGGTTCTGTTTGCGTTTCTGTTTCTTGGGAATTATAATTATGCGTAAGCTGCTGTTGCTTGGTTGTCTGCGTAATGGGATTATGTTAGCAGTGTCTATTGTATGATTATTACTGCGTACATAGGTTTTACAAAAGCATGATGTTTTTCATAATAATTATCTGCGTGCGTAGGTGCCATACGCAGTATACATGGCGTTATTGTCTGATTGTGTAGTTTATATTCACAGTCCGTTCAGTGCCTAGGGGCCACGCAAGAATTTTGTCTTTGATAGATCATGTCAATGAACATTTGTAAAAAAAAAAAAAAGTTTGCAGAAGTCTTCATATAATAATTATCAGTGTGTCTACTCATATATTAAAACACACACACACACACACACACACACACACACACACATATATATATATATATATATATATATATATATATATATATATATATATATATATATTCATTCATGCGATATGGTGATGGGATGGTGAAGGTTGCCATGTAATGATTACAGGAGATAGGTGCCATCACTAAAAAGGTTGAGAACCACTGGGACCAATAATGTTAGGAAACAATCTACGTGCAGGTTTAATAGGTGGTTTCTACAAAGTAATTATCCATTTCATGCATTTGTAGCTTAAAGTACTTTTGGTTATGATAAGCAATGTTTATATTTCTTGCATACTAAATGGACATCGTTTATGAGTTTACCTACCTGTGAATAAAAAAATTTAAGCTAGTTTAAAATTATTTGACTGCATTTACTTTCTCCAATGCACCACAGACTAAAATCTTAATATGTGGAATAGCCACTTAAGAACATTATTTTATGTCATCATAAATATAATCATATCGTTCCTGCTTCAGACCTCTTTGAAAACTATTCACAAACGTATCTCTGTATCAAGAAGAAAACCACACATTTAAATACAGAAATCGTTTTAACGCCACCGACTTCAGCCGAAATAAATTTCGAGACAAGGCTCCTTTGATGATCTTTGCAACGTTGCCATTGTAGCGAAAACACAAAGGAGAAATAAATCAAGAGAAGGGATTATAAAAAGGTTGACGTAACATCAACCCCCACTGCTCCCCCCCACACCCACCCACCCCCCCTCACCCCGGCCCCCAGAGACCCTTTTGGGAGAATAATACTGTAATATTTATTCTCGAGGTGTGCGGGCTCTCAGTAAATTATGACCGTAACTATTTTGTCCGATTCGCCTTGTCGTCTGGATTAATGCCACCGAGATAAATAAATGCTTTTAACCAACTCTTTCTTCCGAAACTAATGCGCTGGGCCTTCACCTCACTCAACCCTTCTCCCACTATCTCTGCTCATACTTTTCCTCCCCCTTTTTCCCTCACCCTTTAATTCGACTGTTTGAACCTCATTAAAATCATTCTTTCACCATCACCCGCGTCGTCGCCGCTGCCCATCCACTCGGACTCTCCTGCTAAGAGTGACCGGTCCACATATCCCCGAGATGTAACTGAGTAGCGGGAACTTTCCCTAAAAAAAGCGGGACGCCATATCTTTTGAAACTAACCATAGAATTTTTATGAAAATAATCTCATTATATTTCCCATACCCAACTCACAGTTGGGATTATGAGACACTAACTTATCTCAACCTAATCTAACCCAATCCAACCTAACCTAGCCTAGGGCATGGCAAAAAAAAATAGGGGTTGGTGCAATACTAGCATACATTTCAGGAATTTGAGACTGGTGCATGAGAAAATGAGAAGTTTGCTCTAAAGTCGTAACCTTGTGTTGTCCTGTCCTCGAATACATTGCATCTCTTGCCAATAATAATAATAATAATAATAATAATAATAATAATAATAATAATAATAATAATAATAATAATAATGATATGAGTAGGGTGACAGCAAAGCTCACTGAGTTTTGTTCGACTTTCATGTTTTCAGTCGTCTCGTACTTTTGCTTTTGCCGATTAACGGTTTGTGATAGAGTCCTTCTTAGTCATGTGAGTATAAAGTTTTTTTAATGAAGAATAGAGCATGAATTTATACTCATGTACCCACAAACATTCAAATACATATACAAACACATATGTATATACATATATATACATATATATACATATGAATGTCTTTTCCTGTAATACTACAGTGTAATATGAAAATAAGAAGGCCCCATAAAACACTATTTAAACGTTGATACCATATATTTCTGGCACTTGTTTCTGTGCCCCTGTTCACTGGTAGAATATGGACAGGTGGAAAGTTACAATGGTATATATACAAAACATGAAGGTGTGGGCCATAGGCCTCCGATGTTAAGGAGGTGGCGTTTAAGAAGAGGAGATTGACCAAATTCCCTAGTGGTTTTTGGCCTCATTAGCTCCCGTTTGGCGATGGATCTGGTCGCGTTTCTGGTCATCTTCTTCAAAGGGGGTCCGAGGATTAAGGTGTCAATGGCGTCCGATTTCCAATGTCCTCCCCGGGACAGGTTCATATTGTTGGTTTGATTGATGATAGCAGATTCCAGCATCTTTCTTTCTTTTTGTACGGACAGCTACTCTTGAAACCAACTCCGCCCCACTCCAGTTAATGACATGCCCTGTATTTCTAATATGTAGGAAAATTCCGAACTCTCCGAAGCGTAACGTACTGATCTTTTGTGCTCTGTTATTCTTTGCGAGAGCGATCTACCTGTCTCGCCTACAGATGTCATGACAATTACTACACGGCATCTTGTAAACCCGGCTTCTTCCCTTTGTTATTTAAGTATACGTTAACGAGCGAACTCCATGGATTTGGGATAATGGAAAATGAAAGGATTATTAGAACTGAGTTGCTCGGTGGCCTTTTGATGTTTTTCATCGTATGGAAGCTTTATTTTTGTTGTTGAAATCTATTTGTCTGTTGTGAGTGGACCTCTGTAGTATATTTTTATTTGCTTTATTAATAGCCCTCTCGATAATGTGTGGTGGATAGAGCAGTTGCGTTAGGGTGTTGGTGATCGTGTTAAATTCTTGATCCAGGTACTCATTTGAACATATCCTAAGTCCTCTGAGGAATAGGTTGCACCCTACCATGATTTTTACGGAGACGTCGGTAGCCAAGAAATGAATGTAGAGACAGCGAAGGTGGGTTTTCTATATACTGTAAATGCATACCTGTTCTGTTTCTTATGATCAGTACATCTAGAACGGCAGTTTTCCGTCCTTTTTCCCATTCTGTTTTAAATTTTATGGTCGGAACTAGCGAATTTAGCCTATTAAAAAATTCATTAAAGTCCCCAGCTATTGTCCCAGAAAGTAAAGATATCATCTACGTATCTAAAGAGACATATTATGGGGTTTGATAGATGACAAAAGTTCTGTTTCTGAAATATTCCCATGTACAAGTTTGCTAGAAGGTGATAGGGACTTCCATGCTACAGCCAAATTTTTGTTTTGTAAAAATTACCATTGAAAGAAAACACGTTGTTAGTTACACAGAGGTTGATAAGTTTTAAAAGTTTTATCTATGCCAAGAGGAAAATGGCTTCATATGGTTGTAACTTCCTCTCTAAGAAAACAACACGTCGGCAATCGGTTTAGTAAATAATGAATCGACGTCTAGACTGAGCAGTTTGATGTTGTTTGGGAGGGATGTTTAAACCATTAAATTTTTGTATGAAATCTTCTGCATGTTTGACGTGGGAGGATGAGAAGGTTCCTGGAAAGGGTGATACCAAGTCTCATGAGCCATATATATATATAGATATAGTATATATATATATATATATATATATATATATATATATATATATATATATATATATATATATATATATATGTGTGTGTGTGTGTGTGTGTGTGTGTGTAGGTGCATGTGTTCGGTGATAATAAAATTTCAATGAAATCAAAGACAATTAAGGATAGCAATGAATAAAAGCAGAACAATACTAAAGATGCCAAACTTTCAGCCCTCTACAACACGGCAATACTAATGTCTAATCATACATATAAAATAAAAAAAAAGTCATACAAACTAATAAAAAATCATACAGACTAATAATAGCATTCATATATTAGCTACCAATTACACTTCCTCATACAAACGGCATGAAAGCTCACTCATCCACAGTTTGTTGATTGACAATCCAACTTACCCAGTAGTGGGAGAGTAGTAATCTCCAACTGAAAAACGTTAAGTATATCTTAGTTTAACCAGGCCACTGAGCTGATTAACAGCTCTCCTAGGGCTGGCCCGAAGGATTAGATTTATTTTACGTGGCTAAGAACCAGTTGGTTACCTAGCAACGGGACCTACAGCTTATTGTGGAATCCGAACCACATTATAGCGAGAAATGAGTTTCTGTCACCAGAAATAAATTCCTCTTATTCTTCATTGGCCAGTCGGAGATTCGAACTCGCGGCCAACAGAGTCCAACTGAAAGGAGAGAGAGAGAGAGAGAGAGAGAGAGATATTGAGCAATGGAACGATATAACTGGCGTTGTCTCCAGTTGCTTTTGCCTCTGCTTATGCCCCTATTCACTTGCATGATTGCATCATTCACGCACGAGTGAGGAGGGCTATAGAGTCCTCAATGGATTGCAGGTGATGCTGGGTCGGGAGGAATTACGTCGGCCGTTGTATGCAGACGTATACGAACGGACAAGGACTTTCGTTATCAATATTATTATCTATGGCGCATCACTATAATGTGACCGGTAATAATAAGTAAAAAGCTACAATAAGTATATGAGCGATTGTGTTTTTCCAAAATGCAAAAAAGGGTTAAAAAAAAGGGGGAGCTTTCGACCATTTGCACAACGGTCGAAAGCTCCCTTTTTTAACTTTTTTTTTCGTATTTTGGGAAAATACAATCGCTCATATACATTATTGTGGCTTTTTACTTATTAATATTATTTTTCAAAAAGTAAGCCCCCCTCCCCCTATTCATATAGAACAAGCCTACAGGGGGCATTGACTTGAAATTCAAGCTTCCGACGAATATGGTTATGTAAAATCATTAATATACTCAGGCATGTTAAGCTTTTTTCTTTACATTTTTGTTTGTCTTTCTTCATAGTCTGTTTTGGAAATATGGCATCAGTAAAGTAAAACCCCTATTCATATGGAACGAGCCTGTAGTGGCCATTGACTTAAAATTCAAGCTTCCGACGAATGTAGTTATGTAAAAGCATGAATATCCACAGGCATATTAACCTGTTTATATTTTCTTTTGTCGTACTTCATATTCCGTTTTGGAAATATGGCATCAGTAGGGTAAAACCCCTATTCATATTGAGCAAGCCTACAGGGGCAATTGACTTGAAACTCAAACTTTCAAAGAACATGGTCATGTAAAAGCATGAATAGACAAGGCATATTAACCTTTCAATGTTTTCTTTTGTCATACTTTATGTTCCTATTTAGAGGTATATATGGCATCAGTAGAGTAAAACTTTACTTTTTCTCAGCAAATCTTTAAGAAAGAGGTTGCTTACCCCACGACCTTTTCCTTGACCTCAGCAGCAGATGCTGGTATACATTTACTGCTGGGTTGACTGGCGAGCGGTAGGCTCGGGAGATATCCATACATTTAAGCTTATATATCAACACCCTTTACATTGCCTGTCTTTTAGCTATTTAGTTTGTGTTCATAGGATGAAGTTGTTAGCCTTATTCCCGGTCCCTTGGATGTTAAAGGGTTTTTTTTGTCAGCTCCATCTGACAACTAATGACGGTCACCCATCAAGCATTGACCACACTCGACTAAACTTAACTGCGCTGGTCGAACGACCAGTGGCATAAGGAAAGTGTTCAAATTACATCTGCAAAAACGGTATCCTGGTTCAGTCCTGAATCTACCAGTAACGCATTTAACAGAATAGTTATGACAAACTTGGGGAACTTTTAAAATTTTTCGAAATTTTCCCGTCCTCCTCAATTTCACGCACCTAATTTTTCTTGTATTTTTTCCTGTGCCTCTCTGTTACGCCCTGACTCCCCAAACCTTAGCCTCTAGTGCAGAGGAAGTGCGCCTGCGCAAGCCAGAGGAGCCGTTTCTTCCCTAGGATTTGACTTATAGCAGGCGGAGGATTTTCAATATACAGTGATATATGGCCACAATAAATTTGCTCAATGCAGCTGGCTGGCCCTTCCTTGCCACGGGGCGCCTCCGAATCGCTCCTGATGGGGGAGATGATGGGGTTATGGGTTAGTAGAAAGGCTGTCGAAAACCTTGAGGTTCGGTGGGGGTGGTTGCCATAGGGTTGAGGGGTTTGGTAGTGTTGGTGATTTAGACGGTTCAACCAGAAAGGAGGGAGGGATATTTTGCATGTGTAAATATTCAGACAGGTGTCCACCATACGCTCAAACAGAAGGCTTGCTCATAACGGCGTCGAGGGTGTGTTTTTACCAAAAGGTGAGATAGCTGCTGTCAGAGTGAAGACAAAAATCTGTCTTCGCTTCAGAGAGAGAGAGAGAGAGAGAGAGAGAGAGAGAGAGAGAGAGAGAGAACAAAGTCTGTAAAAAATCAGAACGTTTGTAGGATATGTGTTGTATGATGTGCTTTTCAGTTAAAAAAAGTATTGGGATTGACAGAGAATCTTGACATAAACTTGTGTATTTAACCATCGAAATACCATAGACGGAAATTTAGAGATCAAGCGCGTAAGAACTAATTAAGCATAGAGACAATAATGCGCAAAGGAGGTCCACCAGAAGTCAACTGCGGATATAACCTGCACAATAGATTATTCTGAAAACTGTAGACTTGCAAACGACAATTAAGGCCTAGAAATACAGGCAGAGAATGAGTTCGTAATCGTATGTTGCCAAATACTTGAGGATTATAGTAAAGTCTTTTGAAAACTTAAATGTTAAGCTTTGTATGGGCAATCAGGATTTGGCCATGATTTGGAAAGGTAGGTAAAATGAATTTGCCATCCTTTATTAGCCGAATCTATTGAATGAGTGGTAAAACGATTTGTAAGCATGCCTGTGGACGTTTGTCAGAGAGAGAGAGAAAAAGAGAGAGAGAGAGAGAGAGAGAGAGAGAGAGAGAGGGTAGGGATGAGACTAGAAGTATGTGTATGCCAACTGCAAAGAAGAAAAGGATGGACTTTGAGAAGCCGGATAAGGTAAAGGCAGTTTAGCCAGCCAGTCCGTAAGTCAGTCTGTCAGTCTGCCCAGCATCTACCCTCATTAGGGCACAGTAGCCCGACGTCACTTACGAGATGTTCTTCCACGGGCGCTTGTTTGAAGACACTAAGATGACCGCTGCGTTGTCTTGACTCTTAGCTGTTGTAAATTCATCTTCTTTGCTAATGATGTGCACGGCTTAATGAGGCAAGCTAGAATTGTTGTTTATGTATTTGTGTGTGTGTGTGTGTGTGTGTGTGTGTGTGCAAGCCAGGATTGCTGTGTATGTTTCTTTGTTTGTGTGTGTGTGTGTGTGTGTTTGTGCGTGCATTCCAGAGTGCGAGCCATTTGGAGTGGACATGGAGATGAATTCACTCTAACCATGTTGCACTAATGTTATTTAGTCCATCCATTTATTCGATAATAATGTTTAGTTAAGTTGGTCAATCTCGTTATTCATGTGGGTTTACTGTAAGAAAAAAGCTGCCTAATTATCAAAAGGATAAAACTACTGAGAAGCAGGGTTTTTTTTCCCTAGACCTAGGGAAGCTTTAAACTTTTATTCAAAATTTGATCCTGGACTCATGATGCTCTTCAGGAGTTTTTTGGAACTTCAAGTAAATTGTGGCATGGCTTGTTTAGATCAGGTTAGAACAAATTACTAATTTCCCTTCAAGGAATACTCTATATTGTAAAATCCTTTCAATTTTTGAGCTAGGTCTGCATGTAATTTTTATTGACAAGGCTGGATAAAATGTGTTTTTACCTTCGACTTTAATTTGAATTCCTGGAATAACTAATTTATTCCTAAAAGTTTTATCCGCCATCTATTTTCTGCAGGTATTATTTTGGTGTTGCTTCCAGTTTGACAACCTCCCTAATTGTTTGTGTAGTACGCTTCAGACCTCAATTCACTAATGACGTAGACAGCATTCCGTAGGTGATCTATCAGAGGCAATAGTCCTTCGTATTCTGTCGCCCTGTAGAGAGAGAGAGAGAGAGAGAGAGAGAGAGAGAGAGAGAGAGAGAGTGAGAGAGAGAGAATGGAACTGCAGTTTCTAAAGATATTTGCAACTATTCCTTCCTCCTTAGTTTCACTTGTAAACCTCTGGAACTTTTTAGTGTTTATTATGTTCACAGACTACAAATTAATGCAGGGTTCAATTATGTTCACAGACTGTAAATTAATGCAGGGTGCAATTGCAGGACCAGTTTCATTAGTAACACTTTCTTGATTTACTCTCAAAATAAAAGACTTTTGATTCAGTAAAGAGATGCTCAGTTTAGAAAGGAGGCATATTCTGAGAAGAAATATAAAAACAGAAGAGAGAGAGAGAGAGAGAGAGAGAGAGAGAGAGAGAGAGAGCAGAATCGTGATTTCTTCACAAGTAGGATTTCCTTGATAAAGGCACACAGTGAAACAAAATAAGATGCCCTTCAGTTTCCCGAGAGAGAGAGAGAGAGAGAGAGAGAGAGGACTGTAATTTCTAAAGGTATCTACACTTCTGTCTTCCTCCCTTGATTTATCAACAAACACCTGGAACTTCTTAGTTTTCGCAAGTTTTACTATATGCAAATGAATGCAGGGTTCAATTTCAGTGCCATGTTCATTAGTTGCATTTAATTTATTTATTCTAAAAATATGTAAATCTCTTCTGATTCACTCAAGAGATATTCAGTTTAGCACAAGGTATATTCTGAGAGGGGAAAAATAAAATCAAGAGAGAGAGAGAGAGAGAGAGAGAGAGAGAGAGAGAGAGAGAGAGAGAGAGAGAGAAATCGTTATTTCTTCTTGCGTAGGATTGCTTGATAAAGGCACACATTGAAACAAAATAAGATCCCCTTCAGTTTCCCAAGAGAGAGAGAGAGAAAGAAATCGTGATTTCTTCTTACGTAGGAGTTGCTTGATAAAGGCACACATTGAAACAAAATAAGATCCCCTTCAGTTTCCCAAAGAGAGAGAGAGAGAGAGAGAGAGAGAGAGAGAGAGAGAGAGAGATCGTGATTTCTTCTTACGTAGGAGTTGCTTGATAAAGGCACACAGTGAAACAAAATAAGATGCCCTTCAGTTTCCAGAGAGAGAGAGAGAGAGAGAGAGAGAGAGAGAGAGAGAGAAAGAGAGAGAGAGAGGAGAGAGCGTCATTATCTTACAAGATAATGTACTGCGGCACATTTCCTCCTTGGCGTCGTCTATGCACAACACACACACATCAAAAAGAGCTAAATAAAAGTCTCTGTAGGGACCATTAAATTTTGGACAGGCGGGACTGTCTGCCGAGATATATTACCGCCGAGGCCTCAGTAATTATCTGACGCTAATTAAGCCTTTCAAATTAATTAGTCAGGAGTGCATCATATTTCACGTGTTTCGGTGAGACAGTCACTTACGCCGGAGAGGTAATGAAAGGGGGGCTTCTTGCGCTGTAACCTTTTTCTCTTTATCATATTTCATGCGTTTTCATATTCTCTCTCTCTCTCTCTCTCTCTCTCTCTCTCTCTCTCTCTCTCTCTCTCTCTCTCTCTCTCTTGGTTTTCTTTACTATTCCTTGTTCTATTTTAGCGGAGGTTATGGCATCTTTACTTCCTGTTAGAGGATGCAAGTTTCGTTTGTTTTTATATTAAATACACACTTTCTTTTTATTCACTGGTATTGTGCTCATTTTATGTTTGCTGACCTGTCGGTTTTTTTAGCTAATTTTGTATCATTTGGTAAATCTAAAATGTAAGAAAAGACTTTCTTAATATTAATACTGTTTGAGATCAAGCAACCTCGGAATTAAACATTAGCTTAACAGGTTAAATATGCGCCCTTGTTTCTTCGGCGCAATGGAGTTTTCTGTATGAGCCGCAGCCCATGAAGCTTTCAGCCACGTCCCGGTACTGGCCTGTCCCATAGCGTTGCCAGACGCACGATTATGGCTAACTTTAACCTTAAATAAAATAAAAACTACTGAGGCTAGAGGGCTGTAATTTGGTATGTTTGATGATTGGAGGGTGGATGATCAATGTTTCAATTTGCAGCCCTCTAGCCTCAATGGTTTTAAAATCTGAGGGCGGGCAGAAAAAAGTGCGGACGGACAGAGAAAGCCGGCACAACGGTTTTCTTTAACAGAAAACTAAAAATGGTTTAGATTTACAAACTCAGATGGTAGGGAATTGGTAGTACCTATTTAAAAGTTTTGCTTACTATTATCTATATAATTAATGATGTTTTTCTTGGAATGCATATTGCACATCTAGAAACTCATTAATGTCATTTGAAGTTTGTTTATTATAAGCATTTTTTTTGCTAACATTTGATGCAAACTAGCATTCATTTCTCTGATATACCCTCTACAAAAACACCATTGATTTTTTGCATTAATGATTATGGGCTGTTTTCCGCCAAGTTATTAATCATACATTTTACAAAATAAGACTAAAAAAAAAATCTTTGTCAGGAAATATTACCCAAATTTCCTAACAGCTTTTACTTACAGATGAAAACTGCAGTGGAAAGTTTGTCAGCCTATGTTTGGTAAACCTGGTAAACACATATTCATTATTATTTTTTTTTGGGGGGGGGTTGATTTTGTCATGTCACCTGAATCATAAATTGTTTTAAAAGTCTTCTGAAACTTTTGACGGGAATTATTTAATTATTTACAGAATCACAAGAGGAAAATATATCAACTGCATGATGAAAAATCAACTTTAATTTTGCAGAGATTATTTTAAGAATCACCAAATAAATCGAATTGAAAAAACAGAAAGATGAAAATTATAAACAATAAAGAAATGAACCTTACAAAACAAATCGGATTTCCTCTTCTTAAGAAAAATGAACCTTACAAAACAAATCGGATTTCCTCTTCTTAAAAAATGAACCTCACAAAACAAATCGGATTTCCTCTTCTTAAAAAATGAACCTCACAAAACAAATCGGATTTCCTCGTCTTAAAAAAATGAACCTTACAAAACAAATCGGATTTCCTCTTCTTAAAAAAATGAACCTTACAAAACAAATCGGATTTCCTCTTCTTAAAACAAAATGAACCTTACAAAACAAATCGGATTTCCTCTTCTTAAAAAAAATGAACCTTACAAAACAAATCGGATTTCCTCTTCTTAAAAAAATGAACCTTACAAAACAAATCGGACTTCCCCTTCTTAAAAAAAAGATGAACCTTACAAAACAACTCGGATTTCCTCTTCTTTAAAAAAAATGAACCTTACAAAACAAATCGGATTTCCTCTTCTTTAAAAAAAATGAACCTTACAAAACAAATCGGATTTCCTCTTCTTAAAAAAACGAACCTTACAAAACAAATCGGATTTCCTCTTCTTAAAAAAAATGAACCTTACGAAAGAAATCGGATTTCATCTTAAAAAAAATGAACCTTACAAAACAAATCGGATTTCCTCTTCTTAAAAAAATGAACCTTACAAAACAAATCGGATTTCCTCTTCTTTAAAAAAAATGAACCTTACAAAACAAATCGGATTTCCTCTTCTTAAAAAAAATGAACCTTACAAAACAAATCGGATTTCCTCTTCTTTAAAAAAAATGAACCTTACAAAACAAATCGGATTTCCTCTTCTTAAAAAAATGAACCTTACGAAAGAAATCGGATTTCATCTTAAAAAAATGAACCTTACAAAACAAATCGGATTTCCTCTTCTTAAAAAAATGAACCTTACAAAACAAATCGGATTTCCTCTTCTTTAAAAAAAATGAACCTTACAAAACAAATCGGATTTCCTCTTCTATTCATATACACGGAGAGAGAAGGGAACAGAACACAGAATTTGGATAAACGGAGAGAGAAAGCACAAGGAAGTAAATTCCCGGCGAAATATTACCGGCATAACTTTGCTTATCTTCATATTTGTCAGACGGGGTTAAGAATCCCTTATTTTCTCCCGAGTATATGTGGCGAATAAAACGGTCTCGGCTAACAGAATAAGACACACTCTTCTCGAACTGATATCTGGTTGAATTGAGAGAGAGAGAGAGAGAGATATTATGAGTAAGAAGGAAAAGAAACATTCTCCTCGAAGTGATATCAGCTCTGGCTGAATTGAGAGAGAGAGAGAGCGAGAGAGACAGAGAGAGAAAGAGAGCGAGAGAGAGAGAGAGAGAGAAATGGGATTAAGGAGGAAAAAAGTAAAAGGCTGGAATGAGTAACGAAACTAAAACAGAAGATCAAATAATAATAATAATAATAATAATAATAATAATAATAATAATAATAATAATAATAATAATTTACTTTATGGAGGGATGAAAGTAAGTCATATCCTTGAACTATTTTAATACCTAATACCATGAACGATTGCATTTTAATTTCCTTTACTGATTGGTATGGGGTTCTGTTTATGAATCAAGGTGTCGCAACGACTGTGGTCATCGTCAGCGTTTTGAATTGTTAAAGAATCACAGGAAAATCTAATGTCCCTGAGATTTTATATTACTTCAGTTCTGAAGCTCGTTCATGATATTGATCATCCACCGTCCAATCATCAAACATACCAAATTGCAGCCCTCTAGCCTTAGTAGTTTTTATTTTATTCAAGGTTAAAGTTAGCCATAATCGTGCGTCTGGCAACGATTTAGGCCAGGCCACCACTGGACCGTGGTTCAAGTTTCATGGACAGCGGCTCATACAGCATTATACCGAGACCACCGAAAGATAGATCTATTTTCGATGGCCTTGATTATACGCTGTAACGGCTGTACAGAAAACTCGATTGCGCCGAAGAAATTTTGGCCCATTGTTTACTTGTGTTACATCGTGTACACTCAATAAGTGAAGAAAGCTTCTAATGCTTTGTACTGTTGACTTTTTCGCGCAGCTTCGAGCCGTCACGCTATAATTTGGTTTTGCAGTGGTCTGTAGTAATTCACTGTCATTTCAGATGTACAGATACTGTACTGCCTTATCTTTAGCCGTCCTGATATAAGAGAGTAGAAAATGCACTTAGCTGATGTAGATGTATGTACTATCACGAGATTACGAAGATATTTGTCCAAGTTTCTAGTAATGTATAGCCTTTGTAGTTAACATCGGTTTGCACTCTGTGCAGACTTCATTAATCTGGTCAGTGTGGCTTTATAGTTTAGGGGAGTATTATTCGGCACGTGTGTGTGTGTAGGTGATTGCTTATTTAGACTCATAATTACCACGAGTGTTTATAACAATAGAATGCCAATCTTGTAAGTAACTCAGAATGTCCCGTCAAACGTGAAAAAAAAGAATATTAGGAAAGACTAGCAGACTAATAAAATACATAACTGAATAAAGATATATATATATATATATATATATATATATATATATGTATATATATATATATATATATATGTATATACTGTATATTATTCAACAGCCAGTTATCAGGTGATCTATTATACTTCATATTATTCAAAAATACACAACTGAATAAAGATATATATATAATATATATATATATAATATATATATATATATATATATATATATATATATATATATATATTATATAATATATAATATATATATATATATATATATATATATATATATATATATATATATATATACTGTATATTATTCAACAGCCAGTTACCAGAATGATCTATTATACCTCATTATTCCTGCAAAATAAGATGAGGTACTTTTCTATCTTATTCCATAAACATAGTTTCAAACAATCTTGTATTGCATTCATCCTCATTTCATTTCAAGTTACAATCCACTTAACTTATATCAGTCAGTGAGAGTTGAATTTTCTATTATACTGGGAAAATTGTTCCTCAGACAATCAGACTCGATTTTTTCTCTCTGTCAGAATATAATTTCATTTAAAGGAGTGATGAAGATTCCATCATATGTTATTTATTATGGGCGTGTGTCTTTATGTGTTGTGCAATTTATGTTGGTGTTAATGTACGAGTTGATCAAATGTAATATATGTTATTTTTCTTGTACATACAATATTCATTTGGGTTTTGATACCTTGTGTTATTGCAGTGTCAGTATATATAATCTTATCAGTCAATCTCCTACACATTATGTCCTATCTCTCGAAGATGACGACTGCAACAGGAGTTCGTTGCAGCGCGCAAGACCGTCAGAAAATGTATTCCCAAATGGTAGCCTTGAAATTGGGCCTGGCAGGCCGCTGCGGTTTTTTTTTTTTTTTTTTTCCAGCCATTGCTTTTAACATATGCCCTTGTAATTGTTATCCAAGGGTGAAATCAGCATCTCGTCCTTACAAAGGTTCTCAAAGGCTCTCACCTGGCAGCTGCCCTTAGGTTCTTATAAGGAGCCCTTGATGGTATCAGGGCATTCTTAATTCATCTTCGGGTTTCTGTTCCACAGTCTGTAGAGTAGACCTCTTTCTTCCCATTGTAAGAACAGGTGCACCTTACTGCCTAGCACTGAAGACGCTTTCCTTCCTTTGTTTACCGAGATTCTTCTTCTTGTTTTCTCGTTCTCCTTCCTTCCCCGCCTACGCCTCCACCCTGACCCCTCCTCTCTCTCTCTCTCTCTCTCTCTCTCTCTCTCTCTCTCTCTCTCTGTTTCCTAGTAGGGGTCGTAACATCTGACTTTCAAATGATCCTTTTACAAGAAAGACGAACATCGTTACAAGCTGCGCTTCCATACTTAGTTGTCTCTTCCTTTATAAGTGATTTCTTTTACGACGCTGTTCGTTGAAGTGGTTGAAGACGTTCCTGGAAAGAAGCTATATTTAAAAAACAAGTAAAAAATGCGCCGAAGTTTCTTCGGCGCAATCGAGTATTCTGGACAGCCGCTACAGCGTATAATCAAGACCGTCGGAAATAGATCTAACTTCCGGTGGTCTCGATATAATGCTGTATGAGCCGCTACGCGTGAAACTTTAACCGCTGCCCGGTGGTGGCCTATCCTATATCGTTGCCAGAAGCACGATTATTGATAACTTTAACCTTAAATAAAATAAAAACTACTGAGTTTAGAGGACTGCAATTTGGTATGTTTGATAATTGGAGGGCGGTTGATCAACATACCAATTTGCAGTCCTGTAGCCTAAGTAGTTTTTAAGATCTGAGGGAGGACAGAAAAAGTGCGGATAGGCAGACAAAGCCGGCACAGTAGTTTTCCTCTGCAGAAAACTAAAAGGATAAAAATCTCCGAAGAATGTTTCCGAGAACATAGAGATAATTCAGGTCTGCACTGGATGAAATGTTTTTTTTTAAATTCATCAATAAATTATATATGAGTTGCCCATGGCGCCTTTGAGTGAATTTGAAGGTTTCATAATAAGGCCTGGTGAACCTATAAATCAACAGTGCGTCCGATTTCGTAACGGTAGGTTGCCAGGGCCAGATAATGAGACCTCCAGAGTTGCTGGTCACTGCCATCACAGCTGTCGATCGCGACAGATGTTAATTTTTTTGCCGTGTAATTGAAGCAGCCTCGGACATGTTCTTACTTTGAGATTTTGAATTCTGGCGATCAGAAAATGAAATAACAGATAATAACAAACATGTTCGCGGAAACTATGTAACATAGATATTGCAATATGGACATTTAAATGTAAGTAATGACCGAGCACTTGAATGGTGCAACACCAAAATTCTATCGTAAACTTCTCAAAGCTACATTTTCTCAAACTTGATGGTAATTGTTATCCATCAAAAACCTAGAAAATATCTGTTATGCAATATTTATTACATGCTAGCTCTTCTAACACGAATAATCATATTAATGCGCAGGTCAGCAGAGGTACAGGAGGTTACTGGTCGGAAGAGGCATAATCAATTGACTGCTAATAAAATCCTTTGCCGAAAAAGAAATATAATCTAAGATTCAAGAATGTTATTGTTCATTTGTTATTTATGAACATGAAGATTACCTGGGTCTTTTCGAAGCACAAGAAATTTCATATAAAATTCGAGAATGTTATCGTTCATTTTTTATATATGAGCATGAAGATTACTTGAGGCATTTTGAAGAAAGAGGAATTTAATCTCATATTCAAGATATTGTTCATTTGTCGTATATGAACATGAAGATTATCTGAGGCACTTTGAAGAAAGAGGAATTTAATCTCAAATTCAGAAAAGTTATTGTTTGTACACAAAGATTTTCCGAGGCTTCGCGAAACATATTTTCCTATTTTATTAATAAAAGAGGGATTTAGCCGAGTCATCGACACTTCAGTATAGAAAATACCTTATGATATAGATGAATATAATTCCCCATCTTGGTTTGCCCTCTGGTGCCTACAGATTGCTTGGCATTTGTTCTTGTGCTTCCTTAAGATTCCGAGTGACTTATTTTTTTTTTTTTATCTGCGACCGCTTTACCATCTGTCAGGGATCGTCTGCGTTCCGGGGTGGGGATCCTTCACCCTACCCCACCTCGCCCTACCCCACCAGTAGTGGACAATAGTATTGTTTCATCGGTGAAAATGCTTTAAATGCAGCATCTGTTATCTGTAGTAGAATCTCTGTGATGGAAAATAAGGCTAGGGAGATTTTTTGTATAAATGTGGAAACTACTATCACTGAAAGAAGAAGGAATATGAAACGTGTCAAAAGTACCATTTATATATATATATATATATATATATATATATATATATATATATATATATAATATATATATATATATATATATATATATATATATATATATATATATATATATACTGTACATATATACTGTATATATATATATATATATATATATATATATATAGTTATCATATATATATATATATATAATATAATATATATATATATATATATAACAGCATATATACTGTATATATATATATATATATATATATATATATATATATATATATATATATACATGTGTACACACACACTTCACGTGTATATATATATATATATATATATATATATATATATATATATATATACAACAGAGTATATACACTAAAACGAAAAACTAACAGAACTACAAAACAAACATTTTGGCTCATATAAAAATGCAAACAGATAAAGGACAATAAAAAAGAAAAAGAAAACGGAGGTCGAATATCAAAACATGACACGAAAATCCCCTCCCCTCACCCTCTACCTACCCCCCCACCCCTCAAACAGCCAAGACGAGCGGCGGCGTCACCAGGGAGGGAATCTGTGCTCTTTAAGCATCTTGTTTATTTACCCATAAGACCCGGAGAGTCGACGAGATTGCAGGTCGCCGTCCTTCTTGTTAAAGTCCTCCCCACTTTACAAATCAACCCGTGCCATTTTATACGGCGAACTCGGCCGTGGAATAGTAATAATAATACGTAGCTGTTGGAGACGATCGGAAAATAATAAAATATCTTGTTTGTTTGCAGAGCCGGTGCCACAGAGTTAAAAGTTGGCCATATATTGCGGACGGTAACGAGGCGTTGGACCTCCGCGCCATCTACCTATAAGGCGGGTTTTACGGGCTGCGGTCGAGTTGGTAATTGGCGGTTGAATAATGACGGACGCCGATGAGTAATGTTGAATAATGCATTTTTTTTTTTTTTTTTAGATGAGCGCCTTATACAATCAGCGTCATTTTCACTACATTTCGCTTCTAGGGAGTCTCTCTCTCTCTCTCTCTCTCTCTCTCTCTCTTGTCAGGGGCTGAGATACGCAAACGAGAGAGACCTCCGGAGTGAGGTGTTTCTTTGTCGTGGTTTTGTCAAGTAAAGAGTTTTTTTTTGTCGTTTAATTTATTATCATTATTGATTTTAGCATCATTTGGTTGCTTTGAAGTTTGGTAATCTTTTATTTTGTTTTCTTATTTTCCGTGAGAGAAACATTCTCTCTCTCTCTCTCTTTTCATATGTTTAAGTATTTTTGTCTCCTGCAAAATGTTTCTACGCTTCCAGTAATTTACTGGTTGCAATATATATATATATATATATATATATATATATATATATATATATATATATATATATATATATATATATATATATATGTGTGTGTATTATATATACAAACATATCTATGTATATATTATATAGGTAGGTAGATATATAGGCAGATAGATAGATAAATACAAACACATATATATATCTTTCTCTGGTGTTTTGAAGTATGAGTCATTAATTGCCCCGGAAATTTACACACCATGCAGAGAGCTTAGTTTTCTATTACTCCTTTTTCCAGAAAACCGTGGTTATCATTAGCCAGGAGCAGAGGCTCATCTTCCATGTAAAGGGCATTTCCTCCCACCAAGGGGTCCACAACCCTCACGGAGCTCCCTTGCTTTAACGTACAATATATTTCAAATCATTGGTACTTCATGAGGCAGCAGTGTACAGGTAAATAGATTGTTATCTTGTTTTTATGCTAAGCAATCTTCCAGACCCAGCCCTCGATAGGGTAAACAGAATATGCTTAAATATCATTGTATAAATGCAAAAGACAATCCCCTCTCTGCTTCCAGAATTGTCTTTCCGCTTTTTATAACTGATGTGATAAAGAAAAAACTTTTCTTTAAGAATATGCTAATTAGAGCGATTTATCCCAAAAGAAATCTAGATGGAATCCATTAATCCATTTTGAACAGTTTTTCCCTTTTCATGCATTATTTTGCTTACCCTAAGGAGTTGTGGGTGGGGTAAACAATATAGTGTTTAAAAAAAGACAAAAATATAAGCTTCCGTGGACTTATGAGGGTGTGTGCGTGTGTGTTTGTGCATATGTTTGCGTGTAACACAGTACACGCATCCACGCAAAAATATGTATTGCACAGTTACAAGTAACCACACAAAAATATATATTATTATTATTATTATTATTATTATTATTATTATTATTATTATTATTATTGCACAGTAATTTCGAGCAGATGAATCTCATATATCCTGTTTTCCCAGCGGCTAACGCTCAACAGGTGTAGATATACGACCTGCCTACTAGAAATGCATTGATGACGTAGTCTACAATACTTGTGTATAGTTATTAGATAATTTACATTTTAGATTTTTTTTTATCCTACAAGTTACATTAGCTGGTTATTCGGATCTCATTGTTACCCATATTTTGTTCGCATTATTTTAATATTTTGGTATTAATTCAAAGTTTAACTTATGCTAAATAAACTGGTTATTTGAAATGACGATGTGTAATTTCTTCTTTATCTCCGTGGGTCAATATCCATCTTAATTTGCATATTTATTTCATGCGGTGCACTGTAGGCATTACTTAAGGTTCTTTGCAGCGTGCCCTCGGGCCCTAGGTACAACCCATTTCGTTCGTTTTACTGCACCTCCTTTCATATTCTCTTTCTTCTATCTTACTTTCTACCCTCTCCTAAAAATTGATTCATAGAGCAACTGCTTTGAGGTTTTCCTCCTGTTACACCTTTCAAACATTTTACCGTCAATTTCCGTTTCAGTGCTGATGACCTCATAGGCCCCAGTGCTTGGCCTTTGGCCTAAATTCTACAGTTAATTCAATTCAGTTCAATTCAATATTTATTTCATTATTTCCATCCTAGTTATTTCTATACTGCAAGTTATATTAGCAGATCGTTCGGCTCTCATTGTTACCCATATTTTGTTCGCATGATTTTAATATTTTTGTATTAGTTCAACGATTAACTTATGCTAATTAAACTGGTTATTCGTGATAATGATCTGTTTATCCATTTATCTCCGTCAGTAAATTTCTAAGGCTTTTTTTTTCTTCCTGCACGTTACATGAGCAGGTCGCTCGAATTTCATTTTTACCCATATTTGGCGTTTCGTTAGTATTTTTAGTTTTCTGTAAACGAAAACTATTGTTTCGGCTTTGTCTGTCCGTCCGCACTTTATTCTGTCCGCACTTTTTTCTGTCCGCACTTTTTCTGTCCGCCCTCAGATCTTAAAAACTACTCAGGCATGAGGGCTGCAAATTGGTATGTTGATCATCCACCCTCCAGTCATCAAACATACCAAATTGCAGCCGTCTAGCCTCTGTAGTTTTTATTTTATTTAAAGTTAAAGTTAGCCATAATCGTGCGTCTGGCAACGCTTTAGGACAGGCCACCAATGGGTCGTGGTTAAAGTTTCGTGGACCGCCTTTCATACAGCATTATACGGAGACTACCGAAAGATAGATCTATTTTCGGTGGCCTTGATTATACGCTGTAGTGGCTGTACAGAAAACTCGATTGCCCATTTTTTACTTGTTTAATTAAATCAACGGTTAACTTAAATTAATTAAGCAGGTTATTTGTCCTGGAAATCTATAATTTATTTATTTACTTCGGTGAATTTCCAAGACCTCAGAAATTTACGGTTTGTACCACAATTATTCAAGGTTTTTGCAGAACCATCAGCAAATTGCGGCCAAATTAGGCTTGTGGCTATAAACTGTATTTTACTTTGAATTATCATATTATGAAGTGATTACTTATTCTACAGTTGATTAGAGTGATATTTGTATACAACTAGGATCTTCATAGTTTTCTTATATTGGTATAGTCAGTAGTTTGTCGTGTACGAGATTTGAAACCCCGCCACTTATTGATGAAAAAGTGACCCTCTCTCTCTCTCTCTCTCTCTCTCTCTCTTGAAGACTGCGTAATCTGTATATAACTACGATATTCATAGTACTTCTATTTTATTGTAGCCAATAATCTATCATATACTAGCCCTGAAACCTTGCTACTTAATGATGGAAAAGTCTCTCTCTCTCTCTCTCTCTCTCTCTCTCTCTCGAAGACTGCGTGATTTGTATATAACTAGGATATTCATAGTACTTCCATATTACTGTAATCGATAATTTATCATATACTAGCCCTGAAACCTCGCTACTTACTAAGGGGAAAGAGTCTCTCTCTCTCTCTCTCTCTCTCTCTCTCTCTCTCAGACTGCGTGATTTGCATAGTACTTCTATATTACTGTAATCGATAATTTATCATATACTAGCCCTGAAACCTCGCTACTTACTGAGGGGAAAGAATCTCTCTCTCTCTCTCTCTCTCTCTCTCTCTTGAAGACTGCATAACTTTCCATGTAATTAACCTATCATTATCTAGTCATAGTGCTGATCTTCCTTGACATATTGTCTTCTTAAATAAAGTTGAATATCGTTATTTAATCTCAGATTGAATTAAGTATAACGAATTACTAAAATAAAGATAATTTACTCTCGACTCTTTTAATGTTATTATCAGTAATATTAAAACTCAGTACATTTATTTATCACGAAAATACAGGAATAAAAACATTTTTTATCTTTTTTATTATACGTTTAATGTTATTATCTTTGGTGTTGAAATTTATTGCTATTATTTTACGTTAAATTACATTTATAAAAACATATTTTATCTTCATTTTTATCTTTCTTATTATTTCTCTTATTTGCATTACTATGACTGTTGCCACATAATTAATGACCCTCATAATTGTGACCTTGGATAAAACGACCATCATGCACCATCATATGAGGGCGAGTCATCAGGAGCACCGAGATGAATAGTGTGCATGACGAGGGCAAGATGATGATGATTCTGATGATGATAATGATGGTGGTAGTAATCAACCTATATCTTGTAGTTTATACGTTTGTTTTTCCGTCGAATTAACTGTTTTTCTTACACTGTAACAATTGTCACTGTCATTGTTTTTGTTTTTGTTGTTTTCACTGTTTTTATAGTAGTGATAATCGGTATTATTATCATTTTTATTATTGAACGTCATGATGAAGGTGATGCGGAAGATGATGATGATGATCATGATGGTGGCGAAGGTGTTGCTTTTTGTACACACACACACATACACACACATATATGTATATATAATTTATATATATATATGTACTGTATATATATACATATATATGCTTATATTTATATACACACATATAATATATGTATATAATATATATATACATACACAAATATATACATGTATATGTATATATACAACCTACGTTTATATTATTCCCGTAAACGCGAAATGCAAATTAACTTCCGAACTTCGAAGCGTGAATTGTTTTCATGATCTGTTCATCACTACAAGCTCATATCTCAAAAACGTTAAGCATGTATATCGGATAGGCAGTAACTTTTTTTTTATTCGCTTCCTTTTATTTTCTGTGTGCACATGTGCGTAGAAATATGCAGGCTCTCATTGTGCAACATATGCGAGGCCCAATAAAAACAAAGTATTCACTAGTGACAACAAACATATGTTGCAATTTGACAACATTCATGCGACGCAGACCACCTAGAGTTGATGTAAGCTAGTTGGAAATGGTACCATCCTCTCCTCAGAAATGGAATTATCATACGGGTTAATGTTATATATAAGAAACAAGCAAGCAGTTGCAAATTTTACAAAAAAAAAAAAATGCTGCACGTCGCGAATTTTTATGCCTCGGAAACATGAATTGGAAGCCATTTTCATTTTTAATTTGGATGAAAATGTGATAGGTAAGATCCACAATATTAGTTTATTATATTGATAGCTAAGATCCATAATATTTCAGTTTATAATATTCATGATGGCTATTTGTTTCGTAATGATAAAATTTCTGTTTATCTACTTTTAAAGAGTATTTTCCACTCATTACTCTACCAGATGGTATGTTTATAAGTTTTTTTTATTGAAATTGGTTATATTATTTTATAATTTTATTTTTCTTTAGTTTTATTTTTAATAAATTCATGGCCGTGGTATTTCAGACATTCTTGTAATATATGTACGTAAATCTGCTTCTTTTTTTCTTTTTTTTTGTAACGCCAGATAACTTATATTCTTGGCATCAGTGACCTTAATCGCTGTGACACCAGAAAAAATCTCAATAATCAATTAACTTACAGCTACTAATTTTCCATTTCTGTCATTTGTAATTTAATTTTTTTGGCACGATTTGCAATTTTTTGTTGTTGTTTATATGTTCATAAATCTTAGAATATGTTAATGAGGAACCTGGTCATGTTATTGTTGAAAATATGAATATTGTTAAGCCGGTAAATACTCGTATACCCAAGGAAAAACTTACAACGTAGTACAAATGAATAACATTGACATAAATCTAAACTTGCCTTCAACACATGCAAATTTTCATTAGCATCTTCGTACTCACATTCGCATATTTAGAATCCTCTGCTAATGTCTTTCCTCATCAGAACTCAGCGAGTTGATTTTATTTTTATCTTTAAATTTTTCTTTTTGAAAGGAAGAGAATTTTTTTCGGTACACACCATAATTACCCTAGTTATGAAGAAATTATCATTGTCATTAATGACCTAAATGGTAATGTTTTTTGAGAAAGAAAGCATTTTATTTATAACACACCATAATTGCCCTAGTTATGAAGAAATTATCAATGTCAAGATGCTCATTTCTTTTTTTTTTTTTTTAGAAAGGAAGAGAATTTTTGCTGTATCACACCATAATTGCTCCAGTTATGAAGAAATTATCAATGTCAAAATGTTCACTTTTTTTTTTTTTAGAAAGGAAGAGAATTTTCGTTGCTATGTATACACTATAATTGCCTTTGTTATGAAGAAATTGTCATTTTCATTTCTTATTGAAAATGCTAATTAAAATTAGCCAAGGAACATCTATTCAGTTACTCAAAGTATTAAACAATTGTGTATTTAAAACCTAACAAAACACTTCAAATCATATTGTCATATTAATCAAATTCAGTTGCACCAAAAGTAATAATTAATTATGATCTTAAATCTACATAAAAACAAATTAAAGTCACAGAACAAAGCTTAATCATCTAGTACAGCATATAATTACTTTAGAATCAGCGGCCGACGGGACGGTCAACCCAATCACCTCATCTAGCCCTGACCTGAAAAAGGGACGGGTAGAGGTTGAGGTCATTTGAGCCCCATCCGAATCCTGTCCGGTGGTCCATACCTGACCTCCTACTCCCTTTCACATTTCTCAAAGCAAGGTTTGATTTTTCCTTAAAACGAAGGTAAAGTAAAATGCCAGAAGGTGGGTGCGGCTAGGGGCCAAAGGGACGCTGGGGACATCCTTCAGTAATGCCTACGGTGTGCCACGTAAGGTGTACTGAATGCACCACCCCTCTTTCGAGGTCTTAAAGCAGGGTCCTGGCCGACAGCACTTCCTCCCCAGCCCCCGGCCTGCTCCCTCCCTTACGAGGTCTCAAAGCAAGATCCCGTACGATGTGTGAGCCACCCAAATAACTAACCAACCGCGGGAGGAAGTTGCCTATTCACGGCCCTCGTCGTACAGGCTTGTTAATGCCAAGAGCACGATTACCTGTCAGGGCTGACAATTCCGGCCGTCTGCTGCTGCTTCTGCGGGAGGAGGAGGAGGAGGAGGTGGAGGAAGAGGAGAAGGCGGAGGAGGAGGTGGAGGAAGGGGAGGAGAAGGAGGAGGAGCAAAATGAGAAGGCGAAGGAGGAAGAGGAGGAGGAGGAGGAGGAGGAAGAAAATGAGAAGGCGAAGGAGGAAGAGGAGGAGGAGGAGGAGGAGGAGGAGGAGGAAAATGAGAAGGCGAAGGAGGAAGAGGAGGAGGAGGAGGAAAATGAGAAGGCGAAGGAGAAAGAGGAGGAGAAGTAGGAAGAGAATGAGAAGGAGAAGGCGGAGGAGGAAGAGGAGGAGGAGGAGAAGAAGAAGGAGGAGGAAAAGGATGAGGAGGAGGAAAAGAAAGAGGAAGAGAATGAGAAGGAGTAGGAGGTACTGTATGTTCGCCTGGGCACATTTATCACTCATCACTTGTCCATCACTCAGATAAGGCCGACAGGTGCACCAGCAACAGGTGTTACCTAATGAGGTCCACGGAGGGAATGAATAACTTTGGGCGAAGACGCGGAGAACGTATATATATATTTATATATTTGCGGCGAGAGGGGGGGACGGGGGTTAAGTGGCCCGTGCACCTGGGATAGATAACAAGAGCCCTTATCGGGGGATGAGCAATGTTTATGTTTCTCGCTGTTAAATAATTGTTAGGTCGGGCGCCGCGCTGTGAATGACAAGTAGGTGTTAGAACCCATTGCCGAGAATTAATTCCAGGGTGAATGTTAGATCTTTCGCTGCTTGTCAGATGTTACGTGAATGTTTGATTCTGGGACGTCGTGCTTTGTCTGATGTTCAGTGCTTAATAACTGGAAGATAAATGTGAGCTAAATAACTGCTTGGTAAGTGTTGGCTAAATAACTGCTTGACAAATGTTACCTTAATAAATGCTTGATAAATTTCAGAGCTCATAATATAGACCAATAAACACTGGGCTCTGTTTTGCAAAGCATATCTTAGACCTGGTGTCTCGTAAATGTTAGGCAAATGTTATACTTGCCACTGCTTATTGTACGTTAACAAAAGTTTAATACTGTGCCGTTTATCAAATATTAAATGAATGTAAAATTGGATGTCACATATTAATAGTTCGATCATTGTTATATCTATTACTCTCATTTCAAGTTTAAAAAGACGTTCGATCCAGCGTCACTGGTCAAGTAATGCTACATAAACAATAGATTTGCTGCCTCATTTTCAGTATTAGATAAATAGTGTATTACAGACGCCCCCCATGCCTTTTCAGATCTCTCTCTCTCTCTCTCTCTCTCTCTCTCTCTCTGTCACTAAAGAGTTTTGTTCTATGTTTTTAGAGATGTGTTGGTGCGTAGGAAGCAAAGATTGATAAGCAACAAACGGAAGTAAAATGTTCAATGAAGTACATTTTAAAAACAATTGAATAGTCTATAGGGAGGTGTTAATGCGTAGCAAGTAAAGATAAATAAACCAGAAGGGAAGCAGAATTAACAATAAAGCGCATTTTGCAGCGGAAATGAACGACTCCACAAATGCTAAGTATCAAAATAAAAAAATAAATAAACAGTCCATATAGTCTTGTGAAATTCAGCACATTACCATGCTGACCCTACACCGGAGAGAGAATAAAGGGAGCCTCCACGGAACGGCGTGAAGGTCCGCTGTTTAAGACCCTGAATCGCCCTGCGAATGGCAGAAGTCTCTCCCTGCGAACGGCAGGAGATTTCGGTGACGACTCGCCCCAGATCTCAAGATCTCCGGAAACTGGGCTTGATCGCCCATAACGCTGATCTGCATATGGCTGCCGCCGCGCTACGCGGGCCTCCCGGCTGAGAGAGAGGTCTGTGTGTGTATGTCAGTGGGAGTGGTTACTCTTTCGTCTGTTTTTTAAAACTTGTTTTCTTGGGTTTGTTTTCTCTTAGTTAACTTTTGTTGTTTTCATTTTATTTTCTAGTTTTCTCTTTACTTTTTAATAATAATTGTGTGCTGATATTGTTGATTCCTCTTTACTTTTTAATAAGTGAGTGCTGGTATAGTATGAATTTGATAAATGAGTGCTGAATTTATTGATTTGAATTTATTTATTGTTATTATTTTGTAGGGGTTTGAATTAATTTATTATATCTGTTAGGGTTTGAATTTATTTAATATTATTTTTTAGGGATATAATTGACTTTGTTGTTATTTTTAGGATCTGAATTTATTTATTGTTATAATTTTTTAGGGTCTGAATTTATTAATTACTATTATTTTTTTAGGATTTAAATTTATATATTGTTATTGTTTTTTGTTTGGTCTGAATTTATTTATTGTTATTATTTTTCTAGGATTGAAGTGTATTTATTGTCATTATTTTTTTTTAATGAAAGGTACTTTTTTTTATTTTTTTTATGAAAGGTACTTTTTTCATATACACTGTGATTCTATGGCGATATGGCATCCATTATTTAAAGGATTAGCCTTTGTTCCTTGAGTCTATAAATGGAACAACCAATGCATATTGGATTTAATCCTGTTATTTGACACGATCGTCCAGAAGACCATAGGATCCACGGACCCTTCTCTTAGTCTCAAGTTCAGGATCAGATCTGATCCTGAACCCGGTGCTAAGGCTTTGTCCTTGCAAGTTCCTATATAGAAGGATCTGTGTGTCTATGGGTGCCAAGCCCTTCTAGCTGAGAAAGAGAAAGCATGGGTCGCATCTTTTGGGTCCAGGAAATGCCCATTGGCACCTCCCAAAAAACATTGTCTTGCATCTGTACTTGTAGGAATTATTAACAAAAAAATTCAGTTAATTTATTCCTCAAGGATTCATTTTAAAAGAGTAATGGTCCAATTGAATATATCCCGCAGGGGGATAGTGCCGTCAGTGCACCTCATGCGGTGCACTGTAGGCATTACTTAAGATTCTTTGCAGCGTGCCTTCGGCCCCTAGCTGCAATCCCTTTCGTTCCTTTTGCTGTACCTCCTTTCATATTCTCTTTCTTCCATCTTACTTTCTACTCTCTCCTACAATTGATTCACAGTGCAACTGCGAGGTTTTCCTCCTGTTACATCTTTCAAACATTTTACTGTCAATTTTCCTTTAAGCACTGAATGACCTCATTGTTCCCAGTGCTTGGACTCTGGCTTAAAGCCTGTATTCAGTTCAGTTCAGTTGAATATATGCATACGAGCAATAACAGTGAAACAGGGAATGCAGGTTGTCACAAGACTATAGATGACTTTGTTATGCACCGAAAAAAAAAACATCGTGAAACAGACATTTATTAATTTTGTTCTAAGGAAACACAAGAGCTTTCATAGCTTATCAGTCAGATACGAAGATGACTTGGGAAATGATACGTAAAGAGACACCCTTAAAGATGTAATTTGAACTTCAGAAGTTTGAACGAAGATGCAATGCATTACTACCCTAATACTATTCTTGTATTATAATAATTTACTTACATTTTTTAACATTTATTTATATATTTGTTAATTCAAGTTTTCACTTTAATAAGTGATCTCTTCTTTCTGTATTTCCCATTTACCTTCTGTTACTTCTTTCTAAGGAACAACATATTATTTGGAAGCTTGAATTTCCAGTCAGTGTCCCCTGCGGGTTTGTTCCGTGTGAATAGGGTTCATCTTCTGAAAAATAATAATACACACACACACACACAATAATACATAATAATAATAATAATAATAATACAGCAAAAAAAATTTTTTTTAATTAATAGAGAAATGTTTGTGCTGGAATAGAATCCCACTTAGTGTACACAAACACTGCAGGCAGAGTGCCTTTTGTAAGTTGGAACACAAAGCAAACATTGGCATGTGGCTGCAACTTTGTCAAGAGCTTTAGCTATCCACATTGCTAACGGGGATGCCACAAAATGCACAAAGAACATAGACCAATTTTGGAATGTTGATGAAAATGCATTTCTGAAAGGCCATCGGAGGGGACTGTCCGCTGAGAAAGAAAGGAGATACAAAGTTTGGAAGAATTCCAAGTTAATGACTTATATATATATATATATATATATATATATATATATATATATATATATATATATATATATATATATATTATACATATATTATTTATATATATAAATATATATATATATATATATATATATATATATATATATATATATATATATATATATATATATATATTTATATATATACACATGTATAATATATAAATATATATACACACACATATTTATATATAAACTGTATATACATGCATAAATTTCTGTATAATGTGAGTGTGTTAACTAAAGTGTAATTTAATTAAAAAAAATCAAATAGATACTTGAAAAATTAGTGAAGAATAAAATGCTAAGAAAAAATAGTTTAAGCAAATGGAAAGATATATATTTATTAAAAGATAAATGCCTTGTATGAAGAGCCAGAAATGACAATTATCAGTAACAGAACACAAAATTACAAGTGAAGAAACTTGGCAATAAACAGAGAACATAAACAAAGCGTGAAAATCCAAGAGGGGGCCTTTTGCAAACATAACTATTTTATATAAGTGAAGAAAAACAAAGAAGGGGGATGAAATGGAAGCGTATTTTATTACGGTAAAGGAAGTTACATAATGAAGGACAAAGCTAGATATATGTTTCTCCCTTCTGAGAATATCTCTTAGGGCTTTTTATGGGCTTCTCTGTCATACTATTACCATATTTATCACCTTTTTCCGCCCTTTGTTTCCCATTATAACCTCCTCCTTGTCCCCTTCTTCTTCTTCTTCTTCTTCTTCTTCTTCTTCTTCTTCTTCTTCTTCTTCTTCTTCTTCTTCTTCTTCTTCTTTAGGAATAGAGGAAATCAAAAAAGGCACAGAAAGGGGACAATGTCTTCTCTCGTAGTCAACCCACACCCTACCCCTACCCCTACCCTGACTCCTTGGCACTCAACTCTCCCCTTCCCTGCCCACCCCCTGGCACTCAACTCCTCCCCACTTCCCCACCCACTCACCCCTGGGACTCACCCTCCTCCCTTCCCACCCACCCCCTGGCACTCAATTCCTCCCCCCTTCTCACCCACCCCTTGGCACTCAACTCTCCCCTCACCTACCCACCCCTGGCACTCAACCTCGCCCCTTCCCCACCCACCCACCCCCTGGCACTAATTCCTCCCCTTTCCCCACCCACCCCTTGGCACTCAACTCCCCTCACCTACCCACCCCGGCACTCAATTCCTCCCCTTTCCCACCCACCCCTTGGCACTCAACTCTCCCCTCACCTACCCACCCCTGGCACTCCAATCCCTCTTCCCCCTCTTCTCCAACCCCGCCTCGCGCCCCCTTCCTAACACCCATCTTCGATTATGGCCACCCGATGGTGGACAGCTTCCTCGCTCCGTCCATTGTAGCGAATCTTTCAAGTGGATAATGTAGGTTTTCCGGACTTCTGGCGTATTGTGGCCGAGCGTCGGCGACGATGTTGGAGAATTGTTCAGTCTCCCGGGCAGAAGATGTTACGAACTGGCCGGAAGGAGAAGGGGAATAGAGAGAGAGAGAGAGAGAGAGAGAGAGAGAGAGAGAGAGAGACTTGTGTGCCTTTTCATTTACTGCTAAATAAACGATTCTTAGAATTTGTGCTAGAGGGGAAGGCATTTATGTATGTATGTATGTATGTATATATATATATATATATATATATATATATATATATATATATATATATCTATATATATATATATATATATATATATATATTATATATATATATTATTTAATATAATATATATATATATATATGTGTGTGTCTATAGTCCCTTTCTTTGAGAAATTTCTCACCTGTTCTTAATTTGTCATCACAATTCCACTCAGAGAGATGTAATCTCTGTACATTTCAAGAAACAATTTCCCCCTTTTTTTTTCCTTGCCATTTTCATGCCCAAATGTTTCAGAGACAAACACAAATTAGGCCTAAATATATTTTAAAGAAGTATACTTAACG
Organism: Macrobrachium rosenbergii; assembly: GCF_040412425.1. Lineage (NCBI taxonomy): Eukaryota > Metazoa > Arthropoda > Malacostraca > Decapoda > Palaemonidae > Macrobrachium > Macrobrachium rosenbergii. Next base: position 25,808,072 of record NC_089761.1, on the reverse strand, counting down.
GAATACTCAGCACCTTTAGCACCTACATGCATTAACGAGTTCGGAATACCCGCGTCTTTTCACCGAAGCACAAACTCCTTTTTACATGTAACCAAAGATCTCAGCTGGTCGCAAGCATCATCACCACAGCGAACCAGCCAGCCAGCACCAACCTTTCTCCTCCTCCTCCTCCTCCTCCTCCTCTACCTCCTACACCTCCTCCTCCTCCTCCTCCTTTACCTCCTACGCCTTCTCCCCGTCCTCTCCCACCACCTCCTCCGCTCTTACGAAGAAAGGAGAGAGAGAGAGAATGAGAAAGAGAAGTAATAGAAAGATCTCCAGGCGAGCACTTATAAACAAACACTGATCACCGGCGTAACTTATTCGGCATAACATAGTGGCGGATGGTTTGGTAGCGATGAGAACGCAACCTTACGAGGGCTAATGCGCCCTTCCATGGACATTATTGTCAGACGCTAAATGAGGTCGTTTGTAGGTCTTATTTGTTGCCGTGTATAAACCCCACGCCGAGAGAGAGAGAGAGAGAGAATGTGAGAGAGAGAGAGAGATATTGAATGGTCTGGCAGTAGTTTAGGCTGAAACAGACGCTAATGTTTCTATATATTTGGCGAATAGCCCCGCTGGCGTATTAAGTTAATGCTCAATGGATTTAGATAGAAGGGAAACATGCTATCCATTTCGTTAACAGCTTGGAATATTTTTCTTACACTTGTTATCGATGGAGGGAGAATATTTTCCTCGCGTTTTCTCTCCAAGCTTATGCTTCTCTCTCTCTCTCTCTCTCTCTCTCTCTCTCTTCTTTGGGTTGTGATATTGATTGGACCGCTTGCTTCTTTCTTTTCTATTAATTTTTTCTTGCAGTGCTTATTATTTCTCCTCAGTTAATGTTCCTTAATTCCTATCATTTATTTTGTTCTTCTCTCTCTCTCTCTCTCTCTCTCTCTCTCTCTCTCTCTCTTACAGACTGAAAGAACGTTGCCACAACTCAGATATTCGTTAAAAATGTTTTTGCTTTAGAACAAATGTCTGGTAGTCTATGCCATTATGGTTTTCTGTAAAAGAAAATTATTGTGCCGGCTTTGTTTGTCCGTCCGCACTTTATTCTGTCCGCCCTCAGATCTTAAAAACTAATGAGGCTAGAGGGCTGCAACGTGCTGTGTTGATCATTCACCCTCCAATCATCAAACATACCAAATTACAGTCCTCTAGCCTCAGTAGTTTTTATTTTATTTAAGGTTAAAGTTAGCCCTAATCGTGCTTCGGGCAACGATATAGGATAGGCCACCACCGGGCCGTGGTTAAAATTTCACGGGTCGCGGCTCATACAGCATTATACCGAGACCATCGGAAGATAAATCTGTTTTTGGTGGCATTGATTTTACGCTGTAGCGGCTGTACAGAAAACTCGATTGCGCCGAAGAAACTTCAACTCATTTTTTACTTGTTTAATGACTTCTTGAGAAGAGAGAGAGATGAACTTGAGTAAAAGGTCACCTTGAGACTTCCCTTCGTACGCGATGTTAGGTCAGCATTTAGGAAACAGGTATAGATCAGGATTATGAAAATGTACAGTGATGCAAGAAGCTTATGAGCCATTAATTTCTTGATAAAGAGAAAGAGTCATATTTTTTTTATCACGCCTTTTTTTTTTTGCATTTTTAAGCACTATATTGCCTAACGTTCAGAATGAGACCGGCTATTGTCATGAACAATAGTGCAGTCAAAAAACCTCATAGAAAATTTAAATGGCCGTTGAAAATGGAAAAGAAGAAGAAGAGGAAGTGTTAATATAACCGGGGCTGGTATTTATGAACCCGTTACTTAGGTTCCGTGTTGATTTTAAAGCCATTTTACAACCACACAGAATTACTTGATACTTACGTCATGCATTCCTCTCTCTCTCTCTCTCTCTCTCTCTCTCTCTCTCTCTCTCTCTCTCTCTCTCTCTCGCAGCTTGGATGGCAGGGCGTTCAGCTCACAACTGGACGACCCGCGTTCGAATCTTGAACCGGGCGAGGAGGAACAGCTGGATGTATTCTCTAATAGTGCAGTGTGCCTCTGTTGACCTATGCAGTGAACTGTGTACCTGGTTATTAGATGACTACTGTGGGTCCCAGTGGAGGTGGAGGGAGAGAAAGATAGATGAATTAGTATAATTATTATTATTATTATTATTATTATTATTATTATTATTATTATTATTGTTCAGAAGTTGAACCTTATTTATATTGAACAAGCCCACAGGGGCCACTGACTTGAAATTCAAGCTTCCAAGGAATATGGTGTTCAATAGAAAGAATTAACAGAAGGTCATGGGAAATACAGAAAGAAGAGAACAGCTGTCAGAAAAGATAAAAGTTATAAATTTAAAAATTTCATAAATAAATAGAAAAATAGAAAGAATAGACGTGAGTGGTCATTGTTCTGTCAATACTCAATCCTCACTCCACTAGGATCAAGGCATTCGTGAGGCATTTCGTAAGCTATTCTCTCTCTCTCTCTCTCTCTCTCTCTCTCTCTCTCTCTCTCTTTGTCTTTTATTCTTATTTCTAAGAATAATGGTCTATGGTCTAGATTATAATAGTATATATAGTAACTCTCTCTTTATACTTACTTCTAAGAATAATTTCTGATTGTCTAGATTACATTATTATATATAGCATCTCTCTCTCTCTCTTTCTCTCTCTTCTTGTCTTTATTCTCTCTCTAAGAATCTCTTCTTTGTCTTTATTCTTATTTCTAAGAATAATGTTCTCTCTAGATTATAACAGATTATAACTCTCTCTCTCTCTCTCTCTCGTCTTTATACTCTAAGAATAATTTTCGATTGTCTAGATTATAACAATATATATAGTATCTCTCTCTCTTTATACTTCTAAGAATAATTTTCGATTGTCTAGATTATAACAATATATATAGTATCTCTCTCTCTCTCTCTCTCTCTCTCTCTCTCTCTCTCTCTCTCTCTCTCTCTTCTTGTCTTTATTCTTATTTCTAAGAATAATGTTCTGTTGTCTAGATTATAACAGTATCTCTCTCTCTCTCTCTCTCTCTCTCTCTCTCTCTCTCCACGCATGTGCCAGCCACAATCTTCCCCCAGCATCTGGCAATGCCAAGAATCCATGAGAGAAGTTTACGAGGCAAGTTGCGAATCTCGTCGCAAGATGAATAAGGCCAATTAAGAGCAAAAATCGGTATCAAAGAGAGAGAGAGAGAGAGAGAGAGAGAGAGAGAGAGAGAGAGAGAGAGAGAGAGAATGAATGCATGCGGAGGGTCCTGTGTCTTCTGGTACATAATTACCGATGGCATGCCCCGACGGGCCGTGACGCCGCTGTGATCTCCTGCGTACATGTTAGGTTACGAAAGGGGGGAAGGGGAGAGGGGGTGGAAGGGGGAGGGGAGGGAAGAGGGGTGTGCTCTTGTGAGGGGGCGAGAGGGGTGTGTGCTCTCTTGTTCTACATCGTCTTACGTAGGTGCCCAATGATCACATTGGGAGCATATTATTATTATTATTATTATTATTATTATTATTATTATTATTATTATTATTATTATCGATGATACTGGTAATAAAAATTTTGTGTCAGTGAAATTAGCGGAAATCATTATTATTATCATTCTTATCATTATTTGCATTATTCTGAGGCTTCTGTTATGTAATATTATTTTTATCAGTGATTTAAATGCTGCTATCTATGTTGCTGTGTCTTTAATTCGACGTTTTATCCGTCATTATTGTAAGAATTATTATTGTTTTTGTTGTTTGTGTTTTTTGTCGTTTGTGTTTTTGTTACAATGCTTCAAACTGTCATTACCATTATTATAATTATGTGATGTTCCTGATGTTGTCCAAAGTTCCTTTTGATTTAAGTTCATATTATCATTATTATTTTTTTTCATTAAACTCTTTGTATCCTTATACTCACCCCTTACCCCTTATCCCTTTAACCCCACACTCTTCACCCCCTTATCCTTTATCCCTCACCCTTTCATCAGCAACCTTACCCTTTACCCGTTACCCCTCACCTCTTACCCCTTCACCACTCTCACATCACTCCTACCCTTTACCCACCACTTTACCCTTTACCCCTCTCACATCACCCTTAACCCTTTACCCGTCTTCCCTTACCCTTTAACCCTTTACCCCTACCCTTTACCCGTCACCCCTTACCCCTTACCCCTTCACCCCTCCACATCACCCCTACCCTTTGCCCACCACTCCTCACCCCTTTACCCTTTACCCCTCTCACATCACCCTTAACCCTTTACCCATCTTCCCCTGTCCCTTAACCCTTTACCCCTAACCATCACCCCTACCCTTTACCCATCTTCCCTTCCCCCTTAACCCTTTACCCCTAACCCTCATACCTTAATCCCTTGCCCTTCACCCTCACCCTTTGCCCAACACCCCTCTAATCTTAATCCTTCATCTTTCACCCTCACCCCTTACCGATCACTCCTCACCCCTTAACCCTTCACCCCTCGCACCTTAACCCTTCATCTTTCACCCTCACCTTTTACACATCACTTCTTACCCCTTAACCCTTCACTCCTCGCACCTTAAACTTTCACCCCTCACCTCACCCTTCACCCCTGTCTCCCTGTGAGGAGTCTCACCCCAACACAACTTGACATCATATAACTTTCCTAATCTTGTACAAAAACTCATAAAAAAAAACAATATACCCTTTCAATCATCCAAGCACTCTTCCTCACTCACCCCACAACCTCCCACTCCGGTAATCCCCCCTCCTCCACCCGTTTTAACACCACCTTCACCCTCCTCCCTACTTCCTCTATCCCCTCCCCTCCCCCGTCGAACCATGATTCATCCTCTCCGGTGATTTATTAAGAAACATGAATTCATTTTGTTTTATGGTTATGAAGCGTAGCCATAAATCGTCGAAAGAAACTGGAAAGAGGAAGAATTATGGGAAACAGAGAGATAACCTCTTTATTTTCCCCGGCTGAAGGACAAAAACGGTCCGGGAGAGAGAGAGAGAGAGAGAGAGAGAGAGAGAGAGAGAGAGAGAGAGAGAGAGAGAGAGAGAGAGACTTTTATGCATTTTTAAGCAAAGAAAAGAGACATTTAGCAAAGTAAAAAGGGAAAGATATATGGATGAACAGAGAGAAAGAGAGAGAGAGAGAGAGAGAGAGAGAGAGAGAGAGAGAGAGAGAGAATGAATTTTGTGCATTGATAAAGAAACTTTGACTGATTGGAGGCAAAGAGACACTTCAGTATTCTGTATAAAGAAAAGATGGTAAAATCAAGTGACAGACAGACAGACAGACAGACAAACTCACTGATTGACTGTGAGTGGTACCTTTTCAACTGCGACGTCAAAAATTTCGTCAGGGTGCCCTGTAGATGATGTATCAAGATTAAAAGGTGAAAGTCTTCCTGGGCCCCGCAAGGCTCATAGTACAGCTAATATTAAGGTGATTGTAGTTCTTTCACAGCTAAAATGTCTGACACTTTCCACCAAACAGCGAAAAGCAATTAGGAAAACGGACAGTATTAGCTTGTTGCCATTCATGAAAATGACACAAAATTCGTGATAAGTTGAATGCTGAAAGTTTGATCATACTCTAAGAGCATGTTACTGTTTATTTTTAGATAATTTACGATGAATGTACTCAAATTAGTCGCGAAATAATAAAATAAAGTGACTGGAGGTCAGATCTCTCGAGAACTGACCTGGGAACAACGGCAATTTCCAGATCCTCTAAAACAAAAAGGAATCATAATTTGGAATCATAATTATAATTCCAAACCCTAATTATGATACAACCTCTTAAACGCAACACTCGAAAAACGAAAGTAGAAAAATAAATTTAAAATAAAAAATAAAAAGTGTCTTGGTACTCCTGGCGTTACAGAACTCAAGAAAACAAGCAAAAAATGCGCGGAAATTTCTTCGGCTCAGTCGAGTTTTCTGTACAGCGTATAATCCTGTATAAGCCGCGGCCCATGAAACTTTCAGCCACGGCCCGGTGGTGGCCTGTCCCATAGCGTTCCTAGACGCACGATCATGGCTAACATTAACCTTAAATAAAATGAAAACCGCTGAGGCTAGAGGGCTTCAATTTGGTATGTTTGATGATTGGAGGGTGAATGATCAACATACCAATTTGCAACCCTCTAGCCTCAGTAGTTTTTAAGGTCTGAGGGCGGACAGTAAAATTGCGGACAGAAAAAGTGCGGACGGACAGAGAAAGCCGTCACAATAGTTTTCTTTTACAGAAAACTAAAAACAGAAGGTGGAGATCGGACTCAAAATAACCCGGAAACTGCTTTTTTTGATGCCGTTCCGCGAACAAGGAGGAGGACGGAAAGGCGTAAAATTCTCGTACTTTGGGGATCGTGTTCCGCCCACCCCACTCCAGCAGCGCTCCAAAGATATATGCCAGGAATTAGAATGAGCGCCCGTATTTTATCCGTAATGGTAGTTCAGATGCGCTGCCGGACTTCCCATTAACATTCAGAAGTTACTGATAACGGCGATTAATCATTCGTAGAGAGGTGGTCCCAGAGAAGAGAAGAGAGAGAGAGAGAGAGAGAGAGAGAGAGAGAGAGAGAGAGAGAGAGAGAGAGAGAGAGGAAGGGAAAGTTGATGGCATTTAAAAAATAATCTTGACTCTTGTTTTCTTAGAGTTTCGATTAGTTGTTTCTAAAATTTTTGGTTCTTATGTTTGTTATTATAATGATTACCTGTAATGAAACTGGCAGTAATTATACATGAGTAACTATCAAGTAGCATTTCTGAACATAATAATAATAATAATAATAATAATAATAATAATAATAATAATAATAATAATAATAATCAAATTTTTTAAATATAACATTTTAAAAGTGCAATGAAGGAGTAATAATAATAATAATAATAATAATAATAATAATAATAATAATAATGATACTTTTGAAATATAAAATTTTTAAAATGCAATAAAGGAATAATAATAACAATAATAATAATGATAAATGTTTTACAAGAACTCACCTGTCAAATATACAGGTAAAATGTTAATTTCATAAACTTGGAGATTCACAGTGATGTCTGTATATTAATTCGCTAATAGATGGTTCTTGAGTCACCCAAGCAAAGTCTTGCCACAAACAATTATTATTATAACTGATCAGGGACATTACTTTCGGTGTCATTACTTACTGTGTCTGACATTGTTGCACGACCTGTGGAAATGAATGAAATCCAATTCTTTCAATAGACCACAAAAATGATGGAAAATTCACTTGAAACCTCAAAACTTTGACAATCTTCAAATTACTCATTAATAAAATGAGATATTTACTTCTTGAAAAAAAGCTTTTCTTGTTATTTGTTATTTTTCCTCAGTGGCATTGTATCTATGTTTCCCATAAAAACTATCTGGCCCGGAAGTGATTAAGAGTGCAGAGGTATTTTGACTTACGGAGATCATTTTATATATACCAACAAACACACACACACACACACAAACGTATATATATATATATATATATATATATATATATATATATACATATATATATATATAATATATATATATATATATATATATATATATATATATATATATATATATATATATAATAAGATGTATATGTATATATATGTCTGCATGTGTGTATATGATATATATATATATTAATATATATATTCATATATACATGTATATATATATATATATATATATATATATATATATATATATATATATATATATATATATATATATATATATATATATATATATATATATATATATATATATATATATATATATATATATATTTGTACACACACACACACACACACACATATATATATATATATATATATACATATATATATATATATATATATATATATACACACACAAATATACATATCTGTCTGTTAATCGATACATACCAGCATACACACAAAGTCCACAAAAAAATCATTCGTCTGTCTTTCAGGGAGAAATTCATTTTGGCACCTCGTCCCTTACCTTAACACCCTCGACATCGCCATTAATGAAATTAGACCAAGATAGGGGAACGCGATCAGTGAATATCATGACACTCGAGAGAAGCAGAACCGTTGAATAAGGTCGGTTTCATTTAATGAATGAATGAATGAATTTGTGATTTGGGCCAAAGAACTATAAGGTAATGCTACTTCAGAGGTCATTTAGGGTCAAATCGAAATCTGTCCTTGTGTTGAAGAAGTGGTGAAGATGGGCGTCTTAAGAGTAATGTAAGATACTAATGAATTGGCATTTGACGTTTTCTTTTGTGTGTCAAGAATTATAACCAGGTTATATATATATATGTATGTATAATATATATATTTGTATATATACGTATATATACATGTGTGTGTGTGTGTGTATTCTAGATAACTGTTTAATATTTCTGAATACATAAAGTCACCTTGTATTAGTGATAAAGTTCTTGCATAAACACACACATATATATATGTGTGTGTGTATGTGCTTATGTGTGTATATACATACATATATATATTTATATATTTATATATATATGTTCAACTTGAGATGCATAAGAAATAGTCCTGGGTACAAAGGTAACCTCTTAATTCAAAGGATAATTCATACTCGCTGAAAATATTACACAAAACGTGAGTTTACTGATCAGATGTTTTCACTGTGACACGTAACTTTGCTCGAGTACATAGGTTAAATGGAAAATGATATATATTTTGGGGTTAAGTGACATATAACATCATTTGCCTTTGATGTGTAAATGAAGGAGGCTTGTTAGTGTCTAATTAGACTCTGGCATAAATAGGTGGCCATAGCCCCCATTTCGAGGAAATATAGTTTTACAAGTGTGACCCAAAAGTAGGGCGATTTTACATTCCGTATGTACTGGCAATTTTAGCGGTATCAGAACGGCTGAATGTATCCGTTCTAGCGTGAGAAAATACGGAACGGCATTCATTCCCTGAATAACTCGAGCTATTCAGGTACTCATGTTTTATTACTCGTGTTTCAATGATAGTTATGTTTTTCAGTTCGAATGAATATTTTTGCTACGATTTCACCCCGCTTTCTTTCTTTAATCGTGCTGTTCAGCATCTCTAACTGTTAGTTTATAGTGCGACTGTGGGGTTTTCTCGCAGTTCCACCTTTATTTAGATTCTTGTATTTCTTCTTGACTTTCTGGATTCCTTTATCTTGCTGTTCAGCCTCTCCAACTCCCTCTTTATACTGTCTTGAACTTGAATGGCCGAAAGTGCTCCAGCACTTGCTTGACAGCATAAATTTCATAAATCAATCAATCAGTCAAACAATCATGAATTCACTTTCAAAAGGAAGAATAATGACATACTAGTAATTCCCATACAAGTATTTGGTCTTCAAGTTTCATCAAAGCTGAAATCTTTCACATTATATTGTTTTGAAAGTAACAATTTTAAATCCAGTGGGAATTCTGAATCGTCTTTACAGTTTTAATATGAGTCGGTAACTACAGGTTACTGAATTTATTAAATATCTGGAAGGCAAAACATCAGACCTTTCAGTTTACTGTTTAATCAAGTTTGTTATATACATTAATGAGAGTATATGTATATGTATATATATATATATATATATATATATATATATATATATATATATACATATATATATATATATATATATATATATATATATATATATATATATATATATGTATATATATATATATATATATATTCGTTTGTTTTCCTGTCTTTCTGTGCCTTATCCCGACTGATTACCATTTTCTCTTATGTATTTCAGATACATATACAGACATACAGACAGACAGCCAGACAGACGGCGAACGCACTGCCCCTCGGATCCTCTCTCTCTCTCTCTCTCTCTCCTCTCTCTCTTAGAGAGAGAAAGAGAGAGTGCCAAGACGCACGGCAGCTTTCTTTCATGCCGCCTTAATGCCGCGAGGTAATAAAACCGTCGGCCAATGCTTGCTAAGAGAGCGAAAACGGGGATATATGGGCATTTTTAGACTCCGGGAGTGATTACGTATTCAGCGCGTGTTGGCAGAGTCCCATTCGTATGAAATATTCAGAGATGTTTCAGGAGATACGCTCCGAAAAATCCTGGAGGACAATAAGCCGGTAGTGGAACGAATTTTCGTGCTGGACGGAATAAAGAGAGGGGTTACAGCGAAATATGTATTGTTGCTGTATAAATTTCGATTAAGGGGCGATGTGGAGGGTGTTGTTGAGGATGTGTAATATAGGAGATGATTTGCTGATGGGGATTACAAGTTTTTTTTTTTTTGGAGGGAGTGAAACGCGTGTTAGATTATGTAGGCGGGAGAGTGACTGGGTTGGTGTAAAAGTAGGTCAGCATTATTATTATTATTATTATTATTATTATTATTATTATTATTATTATTATTATTATTATTATTATTATTCAGTAGATGAAACCTATTGAAATGGGATAAGTCCACCAAAGGGGCCATTGACTTGAAATTTAAGCTTCCAAAGAATATGGCGTTCATTAGGAAGGAGTAAGAGGAAGTACAGGGAAATACATACAGAAGGAATACAACTTATTAAAAAAGAAAAAAAAATAATAAATAGATAAAAAGAGTATTTTAAAATTTTTATGGAGGGAACGATGCAAAAGGCCAGAGATAGTACAAACGTAGGCGTAAAGTTGTGAAACAAGAAAATGCATCGGAAAGGGAGTGCAGAACAGCTGATGCTTACAAAGGGTACTGGACTGACTGTGGGTAGTGAACATACTGTAAGCTGCCGAAACAAGCGAACGTTTAAAAATGTTTGCGAGAAGTGAATGTTGTAAGTGAGTGGGAGCAAGATGAATATGACGATAAATGGAATCCAGGAAGATGAATGAATGAATGAATTTAAGTTATCAGGCGTCGTATAGAATGAAGTATAGAATGTTGATGTTTGGGATAGTAAAGAGAACATGCAGAAACCAGCGAAGGTTTAAAAGTGTGTGCAAGATGAGAAGAATGAAGGTTAAGTATACCTTAGTTTAACCAGACCACTGAGCTGATTAACAGCTCTCCTAGGGCTGGCCCGAAGGATTACTTTTATTATACGTGTCTAAGATCCTAGCAACAGGACCTACAGCTTATTGTGTGGAATCTGAACCACATTGTAGCGAGAAATGAATTTCTGTCACCAGAAATAAATTCCTCTAATTCTTCACTGGCCGGTCGGAGAACAGAACGCGGGGCCAGCAGGGTGCTAGCTGAGAACGGTACTCACTCGTCCAATGAGGAACGTCCAATGAGGAACTAGGTTAAAGAAAACTATGAAGATGGAGCAATGAATGTCAATTAGATTGTGTAAGAATTAAAGCACTTGATTCGTACAGGTATTTGGGAGTAGATATAAAGGGTGATGATATGATGAGAGTATGGACACTTCACATGTTCATTGAGAAAGGTAGGACAGTGTACACAAAAGACTGGGAAGAGACTTGGATTGTCTTTGGAAGCCAAGGTGGAAATTTATGACAGGAATTGCTGAGCCAACCCTCAGTTATGGCAGTGAAATACGACTTTTGAATGCAGATGAAAGGAAAAATGGTTTAGGCTGCTGGTATGAACTGTTTGCATATATACCGCAGTAGGCAAAAAAAGATTCGCAAGTTATAAAAACCATTTTTAGTTTTTCGTTTCTTGATTGCGACCTAATCACTAGTCGATTTATGTAGTCAGTCAATTGGAAAAAGGCGTTGGGAATACGTCCATTAAATATTTTTGCTTAATTTTTGTTTTTTGTAGAGAGAGAGAGAGAGAGAGAGAGAGAGAGAGAGAGAGAGAGAGAGAGAGAGAGAGAGAGAGCGGCATATACATTCTTTTTTAAAATCAAACAGTTTAAGTGATGTAGGAATTACTAAGAAGGAAGGAAATTCAATGTTTGCAATAAAGCTAGGACGCGAAACCTGGTAACAATTCAGGCCATCATTTTTATGGTAAATCTTTCTTATTTTCTTTTTTTTTTTTTTACTTTCGGGTACATTCCTTCGAAGAAGCGGTCAGACAGAACCTCAGTACATAAATATCACACGATGAAAATATTATATTCATGAAAATATCGTCTGTAAGAAAGTAAGTCTTAGGGATAAAGGAAAATCAAATATCCCAAGACGAGGATCCTGAAATATTGACGAAGGAGAGAGAGAGAGAGAGAGAGAGAGAGAGAGAGAGAGAGAGAGAGAGAGAGAGAGAGAGAGTCCTAATCATTTCGTTACAGCATTAAAAGAGTTAAACAATAAAGTGCTAACCCACAGTTCTCCCTCGTACGCCGCGGAGGAGTCGTGACGCTGACCCTCCCTTCCTCCGGAGGACGACCCCCAGAGAGGGAGAGAGGGAGGAAGGGCGAGTCGTGGTAACCGCCTGTAATTCCTTTGTTTTGACCATCCCATCGGGCCCTTGTCAACCTCCCA
>NC_089761.1:25783143-25790643 GCF_040412425.1 Macrobrachium rosenbergii | reverse complement strand
TAAGACGAATTGAGCGTTTACTCTATAAATTAAGTGCCGTTGAAACTGCCATTTTGTTTAACAAAACCTGTATTAAAGGTGTTTTACCTAATGTTATTATTATTATTTTTTATCTTGAGTTATTCTCGTGGGTTATTGTTGTTTTGTGAGGCTTTGTGTAGAGCATGAGATTGGAGTTGTATTAATAATAATCATCATCAGCATCATCATCATCATCTTCATTATTATTATTATTTTCGTTTTGTGAGGTCTTGCATGGCATTGGAGTTGGATTAATAATAATAATAATAATAATAATAATAATAATAATAATAATAATAATGATAGAGGTAACTGAACTCTTTGAACTAACGTTAAGAATTGTGTTTTAAGGTGGGTTTTTTTTATCTCTCCTACTAAAGTGCCTATCTGACAAGTCATACACATCTTTATTTATGTCCATTGTCGTGTGTTTTTAAAATCCCCTCATTAAAAAAAAAAAAACTTCTTTGCATGCGTTATTACATTATCTTCTTACTCCTCAATATTTCTGTGTACAAACTATAGTACACGGTGGTAATCTAAAAATCCTTATCTGTTTTTTACAGTATCATAGCGCCTTAAACGAACTCCGTTTATTGCCCATCTTGTTTCTTCCTTTCTTTAAGGAGAAACTTCCTTCGCTACATCGTAGAATTGTTCTCAGTACAGTGTTTTCTTGTAGGGCTTAAAGTACCGCAAATCTGAGAGCAAGCTCATGTAATGCACATTTTCTTAGAAAAACTAGATCGAATTTAGATTACTCATATTTTCGTACAGTTGCCTCTCGTTTCTCCATTTCAGTGTAGGCGTCTCTTTTGCAGCTAATTCTCAGTTTTCTGTAAAAGAAAACTATTGTGATGGCTTTGTCTGTCCGTCCGCACTTTTTCTGTCCGCCCTCTGGTCTTAAAAACTACTGAGGCTAGAGGGCTGCAAATTGATATGTTGATCACCCGCCCTCCAGTCATCAGACATAACAACTTGCAACCCTCTAGCCTCAGTAGTTTTTATTTTACTTAAGTTTGAAGTTAGCCATAATCGTGCTTCTGGCAACGTAACAACACAGGCCACCACGGCCGGCTGAGGGTTTCATGGGCCGCGATTCATACAGCATTATACCGAGACCACCGAAAGATAGATCTGTTTTCTGTGGCCTTGATTATGCGCTGTACAGAAAACTCGATTGCGCCGAAGAAACTACGGTGCGTTTGTTACTTGTTTATTATTTCTGCCAATGTGGTGCCCCTCGGAAATTGTTACCGAATATCCATCTCTCTGTTTCCAACTTCGTATTCCCAAGAAGCTGTCGAGTTTCTGCTCTTTACCCATCACCAGCTGCAATATATTCATTTTAATAATATTAACCAACAGTCAGAAATGAGTATGAATGAATATAAACGCAAGCACTAACAAAAAGCAGGGTGCCAAAATAATGTAAGTTAAAAATACAATGCCTTATGGTCAGTAATATGATGTACAATCAAAATTAGTTATATCGGGTTCGTATTCCGAAAAGTATTATTCGTAAGTGAAAACGAAACAGTCCTCTTGAAAGAGCCAAAATCATATTAAGGGGAGGTTACTGCTCTACTAAAGGACTACTAATAGCAGTCTAGATAAGTTTAGGAGAGAGAGAGAGAGAGAGAGAGAGAGAGAGAGAGAGAGAGAGAGAGAGAGAGAGAGAGAGAATCAAAAACATCTTGGGCCGCTTTCAATGTTGTAGGATAGGACTACTAATTGTAGTCTGGCTGGGTTTATAGCATAGAGAGAGAGAGAGAGAGAGAGAGACAGAGACAGAGACAGAGAGAAAATCAAAAACATCTTGGGCCGCTTTCAGTGTTGTAGGATAGGACTGCTAATAGTAGTCTAAGTGGGTTTATAGCACACACAGAGAGAGAGAGAGAGAGAGAGAGAGAGAGAGAGAGAGAGAGAGAGAGAGAGAGAGACATCTTGGGCAAATTCATTGTTTTAGAATAGGACAACTAATAGTAGTCTAGCTGGGTTCATAGCAGAGAGAGAGAGAGAGAGAGAGAGAGAGAGAGAGAGAGAGAGAGAGAGAGAGAATCAAAAACATCTTAAGCCGAGCTCATTTTTCTGTAGAATAGGACTACTAACAGTATTCTCAATGGGATAATAGCACATAGAGAGAGAGAGAGAGAGAGAGAGAGAGAGAGAGAGAGAGAGAGAGAGAGAGAGAGAGAGAGAGAAAGGCCCTTGGCAGCGTCTGGGTACAGCCACCGTTGAAGCTGATGATTATCGTGACGTGCCCGCAACCCCTGTACAAAACGAATTACTCTCCGGGTATAGCTGACTCCTTCACGCATCTAAGCACACACACACGTACGCTCTACGCTCATGCGCGTGCGCAAACCAGTTAAGCAAGATATTTTTGGCTTGTACTGTATATCCAAAATGTAAAAAAAATTACGCTTACATGAGAAGAAGCGTATGCCCAAGTGGTCATTCTGAAATCGGAGAGAGAGAGAGAGAGAGAGAGAGAGAGAGAGAGAGAGAGAGAGAGAGAACGAGCATCACTTACCGTAGCATTTGGATAGTAATGCACATTGATAAATATATGTTCAACACTTTAGAAAATATATAAGTACCATAGTGTAAGTAAAAATGAGTGGAAAACAAGTACAGTAGATTTCTTTTTCAGAGAGAGAGATAAAATGTTATAAATATGCAGCCAAATGCTCCATTCTTTCCCCTCATCACTGAGAGAGAGAGAGAGAGAGAGAGAGAGAGAGAGAGAGAGAGAGAGAGAGAGAGCGCAAAATAAAATTCCATAAATATACCGTTAAATGCTTTATTCCTTACACATTCACCAGAGAGAGAGAGAGAGAGAGAGAGAGAGAGAGAGAGAGGAGAGAGAGAGAGAGAGAGAGAGAGAGAGAGAGCAAAATAAAATTTTATAAATATACAGTCAAATGCTCTACTCCTTACGCAGTCACCACACAGAGAGAGAGAGAGCGCGAAATTAAAGATATACAGTCAAATGCAGTATTCTTTACACCATCACCACATGGACAGAGAGAGAGAGAGAGAGAGCACAAAATAAAACTTTATAAATGTACAAATGCTCTATTCTTTACACATTCACCAGAGAGAGAGAGAGAGAGAGAGAGAGAGAGAGAGAGAGAGAGAGAGAGAGAGGCCAGCACCAAGTCCTCGTGAGCCTGGCTGTCTTCAGGTTATTTGTCGCAGCAATTTAGATCCGATTGTCGCTGCCGATAGCGACTCGAACACTCTCCTCCTCCTCCTCCTCCTCCCCCTCCCCCTCCTCTTCTTCTTCCTCAGATCAGAAGTGGTTTTGAATGTCGCATTATCTGTCGACTCTTCAGAGGAGCCTTTGTGGTCTAACGCTCCCGGGATCCGATCGTGTTATGCACCGTCGGGTAATTAGGACGTTCATTGTGTGGTTTCTTCTCTTCTGTTTCGTTTCTTTCGGATGTCGTTGGGAATAAATTTGCGGTTTAATATTTTATGTATATATATATATATATATATATATATATATATATATATATATATATATAATATATATATATATATTATGTATATATATATGTATAGATTATATGTGTATATATATACTTATATTTATATATAGTTATATATATATATTTATATACGTTTTTAGGGCTAAATGTAGATGTTTATATAAATATGAACAGATAAATAAACAAATTATATATAAATATATATATATATATATATGTTTATTTATCTGTTTATATTTATATAAACAAAAAGAATTATAAATTTAATATTCACGTACCATCTACATTTAGTCCTAAAAACGTATGGAAAGTTCGAACTACATTTCACAGTACCAACAGGGAGAGACATGATGCAGTAGGGAGAGACATAATTCACTAGGGAGAGACATGATACAGTAGGGAGGGACATAATAAAATAGGGAGGAACATATTAGAACCATTAGAAAAAGCGACGGGCGTAAAGAAAAACAATAAAATTGTCTTATATGGTCTGTAATCCCTTCAGAATTTGCAGGGGCAAAACCTGTACTCATTAAATTTGATCAATTATCAACAAAATAAAAAAAAATCAAGGACAAGATACCATAACTTACAAAACCAAAGAAATGGAAATTAAAGAAAGGAGAAACAGGGAGAGGGAGAATGAGAGAGAGAGAGAGTTTTACTAACAAGTGGGAAGAAGAAGAAGAAGAAGAAGAAGAATATTGGTATTGTTTCTCTCCTATTCTCCTGTGATGTTTCTTAACCGCAGGACAATAGCGATATCTCACGCAATGTTCTTGTTGCGAGACTTGAGATCATGTGGAGTGATTGCCGATGTGAGTGATATTAGAGACACAGACAGACAGACAGAGACAACTGGAGTCGAATAAATAACGTGCATTACGGAAACTAAGCGGTTATCATATGTTGTCTTTTTTGAATGCGCTGATCTATGGTTGTTTACGCAACCACTGCATCAGATTAGGAAGAATTTTTACTGTTGTATTCTTAACTCACTTTTCTTTGCTATTTACAGGTTCTTGAGTCCACTGGTTTAACTTTAGTGGCTTTAAAGCAAACTACAAAAATTCACTAGGGAGAGACATGATACAGTAGGGAGGGACATAATAAAATAGGGAAGAACATTTTAGAACCATTAGAAAAAGCGACGGGCGTAAAGAAAAACAATAAAATTGTCTTATATGGTCTGTAATCCCTTCAGAATTTGCAGGGGCAAAACCTGTACTCATTAAATTTGGTCAATTATCAACAAAATAAAAAAAAAAATCAAGGACAAGGTACCATAACTTACAAAACCAAAGAATAACAATAACAAAGAATAATAATAGTATACTGTATATACATATATAACTGAATATCACTTATCTCAAAGATTAATTGTGATAGTATATGATTATCTGACTGGATATCACTTATCTCTGTATAATCTTGTAGCCTCACAAGAAAATCAATGTTAGAAAACTTTTCCTTTTGCTTGTAAGGACGCTTTGAAAATATACCTATCAGTAGAGAGCAAAATCTATAATTTACTTCTGTACGGCAGTCTGGAGTGGAGCAAGAATCCCAGTGCGCCCCACCCCCTTCTCTCTCTCTCTCTCTCTCTCTGATTTGGCTTCACACAAGCAGCAAAAAAAAAAAACTGCACTTTACCAACACTTTTTGAAGCTAAGCCTCACATTTAGCACTTCAGACAAGTGTGTCTCCTCAGCTAAACGTGTATCGATTTGTTTTTTGTGTTTTTTTTTCTTTCGAACTTTATCGAAGCGATCGAAGGGAATGTCTTTCGAATTAGCGTTGAGTCTTTCTTGTTTTTTTAAGGCGTTCGTCTTTCTCTTTCTCATTGTCTTATAGCAGGAAAGCCCAACGAGAGAGGTAAACAAGGATAAGATGATTACTACACTTTGTTTCTGTAAGCCGGTCGATAACGATCACTGCTAAAATCAACTTGGGAATGAAAGGTTTCAAATGAGATCCATAATGTCTTTTTTTTTGGGGGGGGGGTTTGTTTAGTACCTCAGATTATTCCATGTTGGCAAAGTAAATCCCCCATTTACAACACTCTACATCGACGTAACGATACTCATTAGGATACGAACTTCTGAGAAGTGAAAATACTACAGTGGATTTTCCGATTACTTAGACGTCAATAGCATTTTTATTTGATACCGATTTTTCTTCATTTTTCTCCTTCCATTTTTAGTTTTCTGTAAAAGAAAACTGGGGTGCCGGCTTTGTCTGTCCGTCTGCACTTTATTCTGTCCGCACTTTTTTTCTGCCCGCCCTCAGATCTCAAAAACTACAGAGGCTAGAGGGCTGCAAATTAGTATGTTGATCATCCTCCCTCCGGTCATCAAACATACCAAATTACAGCCCTCTAGCCTCTGTGGGTTTTTATTTTATTTAATGTTAAAGTTAGCCATAATCGTGCATCTGGCAACTATATAGGCCAGGCCGCCACCGGGCCGTGGCTGAAAGTTTCATGGACCGCGGCTCATACAGCATTATACCGAGATCTATTTTCGGTGGCATTGATTAGACGATGTACAGAGAACTCGATTGCTCCGAAAAAACTTCGGCGCTATTTTACTTGTTATTCATTATTTAAGAATGAATGCATGTTTACAATGTACTGTAAAAGTGAAATACTTACTGTTCTGAGATGGTAACAAACAGGGCTGTGCTGTTTAATATTCATTTTTCCTTCATTTGTTACCTTTAGGTTTATTCATTATTTACGATGTAATTCATTATTTATGGTGGATTTTAACAGTGAAAAATTTATTATCCCCAGATGGTAAAAAATATCTCTGTTTCACTATTTCTTTTGTATATAAGTTTTTCAAAATGTCTAAATTCCTCTCAAGTCAACGATACCGTCTGCGAGTTTACCAAAGGGAACGTGTTCTTTAGAAAACTTTTTTTTTTTGGAAATATTGTAAATTAACACAGTTTAAACGCAAGCTTAAAATCGAGACACTTCCGGATTGACTACAAAGCTTGTGGAGAACACACATTTTGCTTCTTCAAACAGCTTAAGCTTAAGGTTAAAATAGAAGCACAACAGAAAGACCATATATCTAAGAATGGACGCATTTTGTTTGTTCTTGATTTCATGAAAATGACACAACATAAAACTTTAAAAAAGCAAGCATGGTAACGGCAAGTGGAAACTATCATAGCCTTACGAAAGACTCTACAAAACATGAAATAAAAAAAAAAATGCTTTCACACGACTTCGCAAATATATCGAATTCGCCCGCGATGAGGTAAGAAGGCCATCGTGGAAATTTGCCAGAGCCGAATCTGATCTTCTCTTGCATCCTTTCTTCGGCACAGAGTCAGCCCCACTCCCCACCCCCACCCCGACCCCCTCACCCCCACCCCCGCGATCCATCAATCAAATCACTCAAACTTAACCAAATAGAAATCGTGTTAATGTCCATTACTACATCCTCTTCAAGATCCCAGCGATTCACGATTGGATTTTTCACTGCGGCCATGATGTATTTGGTGGCCCTGCCGGAGGCCGCAAATCACGGCCTTCAAGAATTTATGCCCCCCAACTCCCACATCCTTTCCTCCCCCGCCCCCATCCTCGCTCTCTGCGTGGAATATTTTATGTGATCTCTCTGTGTGTCTGTAGTGTCTGATCGATAACTTGTTTGTCAAATTTGTCTTATAGCGAACGTAAATCGATGGATATGCTAATCTGTTCCAATCTTTGGATTTATGAGGCTCCCTTTAACTGGTTATAGTCACGACAAACGAACAAGGGTTGTTTACGGAATGCTGAGTGATTCGCGAGTGTTTATGTGAAGATGATGATGGATTAAGGAATTTGGCTGACTTTTAAAAATATGAAATGGTGATCAAGATAGGTGTCCATTTATTCCCAATCATTATTATTATTATTATTATTATTATTATTATTATTATTATTATTATTATTATTATTATTATTATTATTATTATTATT
>NC_089761.1:25728143-25775643 GCF_040412425.1 Macrobrachium rosenbergii | reverse complement strand
TATTATCTTTCTTTGATCTCGCTATCCGCCTTCTCTTGATAATTCTTTCACAGTGCAACTGCGAGGTTTTCCTCCTGTTACCCCTTCCAAACCTTTTACTATCGATTTCCGTTTCAGTGCTGAATGACCTCATAGGTCCCAGTGCCTGGCCTTTGGCCTAAACTTTGTATTCCATTTCATTCCATTCCTATAGAATAAGACCTTTTTCATAAGTGTATCTTTTAACAATCTATTTCGAGTTACATCCAGGAAAATGGGTGTTATTTTATTCTTACAATCAATAGTCTCATATTTTAGCATATGACATAGTTTATTCGCATCTTTAACAGTTTATCAAGATTATCACACATGGAAAAAGTTCTTATTTTATCCACATAAACAGTAATCTAATATTTTCAAACATGAGATAGATTATTTAAACGAACGAAGAGCGCAGCATCCCTTGAAACAGCCAAACAGAATTTCATCATCTCGAGATGGAATCATCATTCTTAAGCATCTTGAAAACG
The DNA here is from genome assembly GCF_040412425.1 of Macrobrachium rosenbergii. NCBI lineage: Eukaryota > Metazoa > Arthropoda > Malacostraca > Decapoda > Palaemonidae > Macrobrachium > Macrobrachium rosenbergii. Next base: position 25,775,134 of record NC_089761.1, on the reverse strand, counting down.
AGACGGCTGATATCAAGTTGTTTTGACTCGGAGCGATGCAAATACTTATTTATTTATTTATGTATTTATATATTTATTTATTTGTGCATTTATTTATTGATTTGTTTGTTTTTGCGGGAAATACCAGATGTTTCGGCTTCTAACAGAATGAATTTATTCATATAACAACTTCGTGGTGTCTGGTAAACTTTGTAAAATATTCAGGGCATGGACGTAAGAAGGATGGAAAGTGAAGGATGTAGGATGAGGACGATTAAAAAAAAAAAAAAAACGAAAAGAAAACAAAACGAATAAGCTCGATCAACATCACCAAACACCACGAGGGCATTGTTACCATTTTAAGTCTATTTTTTTCTTCGTTTTTAGTTTTCTCTAAGAGAAAACTGTTGTGCTGTCTTTGTCAGTCCGTCGGCACTTTATGCTGTCCGCACTTTTCTCTGTCCGCCCTCAGATCTTAAAAACTACTGAGGCTATAGAGGACTGCAAATTGGTATGTTGATCATCCACCCTCCAATCACCAAACATACCAAATAGCAGCACTCTCCTCGGTAGTTTTTATTTTATCTAAGGTTAAATTTGGTTATAATCTTGCTTCTGGTAACGATATAGGATAGGCCACCACCGGCTCGTTGTTAAAGTTTCATTGGCCGCGGCTTATACAGCGTTATACCGAGAACAACTAAGATGGATCTAGAACAACTAAGATGGATCTATTTTTGGTGGCCTTGATTATACGATGTACAGAAATCTCGATTGCGCCGAAGAAACTTCGGCGCATTTTTTACTCGTTTTTTTTTTAAGGGTGGCTGTCATTTCTGCTCGTCTTCTTCGTCTCTAAAAATTTCAAACGAGTCACTCATCTTTAATCATCGGCCTGACATCTAAGCCGATTTTCGAATGCGTGATTTGCATGCCAATGGACGGAGAGAGAGAGACAGACAGACAGACAGAGAGAGAGAGTCCACTCATGTGTTATGCTGTCTTCGTGACGTCAGGATCCATCGGAACGTCATCTGTGAATAACCCCCTCACCACCCCACCCCGTCACCACACTCTACCTCACCCCCATCACCACACTCTATACCCCCCACCCCAACCTCCGAAAAAAAAACTAAAAAAATGGGGCACGTTACGAAGGGTTGTCAGATAGACTTCTGGAAGGGTATGGAAGGAATGAGAGAGAGAGAGAGAGAGAGAGAGAGAGAGAGGGTGGGGGGTATGGGGGAGGGTATTTGATACCAGTCTGCGTGAAAGATGAAGGGCAACTTCATAAAAGGCAAAATGGTTCACTCGATGTTTTGGGAATGTTCAGACTAGGCGAAATCCTTGGGGCGAGAATGCGCGATTCTCAATTCTTCTATTTTGTTTTTTTTTTTTATCTTGCTGTTGTTGTTGCTGCTTTTGTTTAGCATCCAAAGGGAGAGGAATATTTCTCCCACGTGTGATGTTGTATACTTTTATTTTATTTAAATTTTTTTTTATTTTCAAGCCCTGATTAGATGAAACAAGGCGTTTTACAGTTTTTATGTATATGTATTAATCTATGATGCATATATATATATATATATATATATATATATATATATATATATATATATATATATATATATATATGTATATATATATATATATATATATATATATATATATATATTTATGTGTGTGTGTATACTTACATGTATACTTTATATATATATATTTATATATAAACACATATAAATATATACATTATGTGCGTGTGCATTTATGCATTTATGTATACATGTATAATATAAAATATATATATATATATATATATATATATATATATATATATATATATATATATATATATATATATATATATATACGAATATATATATATATATATATATATATATATATATATATATATATATATATATATATGTATATTATATTTATGTATATAGAGTTTGTGAATTCACAAATATATATATATATATATATGTATATATATATATATATATATATATATATATATATATATACATATATAATATTTAGTGTGAATTCACAATATTACTATCCACCATAGTAATAAGTAAATCTCTCTCTCTCTCTCTCTCTCTCTCTCTCTCTCTCTCTCTCTCTCTCTCTCTCTCTCTCTCTCTCTCTCTCTCTCTCTCTTCCGCAGCCCATAGGAGCAGCGTCTTTTCCTCCGCGCCCGAGTACCAGCGGAATCGCCGTAATATTTCAGGAGTGAAGGAGGAAGCAGCAGAGAGAACAAACAATTTATTGAAATCGTATTCATAGCTTAGGAAAATTGTGTGGTTCTATACGAAGGCGGCGGCAGACTCCTCCCGCCCGCCATGATGAAACACACCTGCTACGTCAATGGAAATGTATATTCGTGGCTGTTTCTCTCTCTCTCTCTCTCTCTCTCTCTCTCTCTCTCTCTCTCTCTCTCTCTCTATATATATATATATATATATATATATATATATATATATATATATATATAATGTGTGTGTGTGTATGTATATATACATCTATATATCTATATATGTATATATACATATATATATACATATATATATGTATATATATAAGTATATGTGCATGTTTCTGTCTATATGTATGCATATACGTTCGACACTAAGTTGTTTCACCTACTGTTTTAATTAGTGATGTCTCAAGTAAAATAAAAATAAAAAAAAAGATAACTGTCGCTACCACATTGATCCTAAAATAAAAATAAAAAAAAAGACAACTGTCGCTACCACATTGATCCTTTAATTACGAAATCACCAAGTGTTTGTGTTCAGGCGTAAGAGTGCGCATGCACCCCATTATACTTTCATATAAATGCTTGTCATGAATACGGGGTACATTGTATATATCTCTGCTTGCAGGAAACGAAAGGTGCACCGAGGTAGTGAAAGCAGCGTATCCTCACCCAAAGCTAAACATTCTCAAAAGGTCAGTATTTTCTTCCAAAATTTCTAGTTTTTGTTGGATGTTTTAAAGAAGATTCAGTAACGAAATCTCGGTGTATTCAGCAACTGGATACTGAGTAGTTGAGTCAGTTTCTAATCGTTGATGAACGCGATTCTGTGCTGTCGATGAACTCCGATTTCTAGAATTTACTCCATAAATTTCTAGAATTTGTTTCATGAATTAGGCTTTCAGTATTATTCCCAGTGTAATGTTAGCTATAACTGAAGTAAATTCTGCTCCCCTTTTGTCCCGCTGGTTATTTCCTTTGTAGTTGTCTAATGACTTTTAGTTTTCTGTAAAAGAAAACTATTGAGATGGCTTTGTCTGTCCGTCCGCACTTTTTTCTGTCCGCCCTCAGATCTTAAAAACTACTGGGGCTAAAGAGCTGCAAATTGCATGTTGATCATCCACCCTCCAATCATCAAAACATACCAAATTGCAGCCCCCTCTAGCCTCAGTAGTTTCTTCATTAGCGTTAAATTAGCCATGATCGTGCGTCTGCGCACTTTATAGAGACAGGCCACTACCGGGCCGTGGCTGAAAGCTTGTGACGCGACTCTTCAGCAATATAGCTGCACAGAAAACTTGTTTTTAATTGTCGATAGTTTTACGTTGTATTTTCGCAACGGATTATGATAAAATCATTCTGACATAACGAAGGCGCCTTTCATTTCCTTATCAGCTAGAAGGTGTTATACTAGAAAATGCCAAGTATCCTTTTTGACGAGTCTATTGAAATCGAAGGAGTCTCTCGGAATAAGACCTAAAATAAGACTCCGATAACGAGAGACCTTCCATTTAAATTCAGTAAGAAAATAAGAAGCATTTTCTTTGTCAAGATACACATCGCATCAAGCGCTGGGCATTCCTCAGCTGTTGTATTCCGACCTCGAAACCACTTGGACCCGGAAGACAAAACACCTCTTACTTAATTTTAACAGTTTGGTCGCATAGGACCTCTCGTAGGATACCCACGGAAGTCCTCGCTTCCACCCCCACCACCGCCGCTGCCGCCGGCGACGTGCATTTGGGCAATTAACGCCGTGCCGTATATCAGGGCACTTTATGGATGCCCACGCTAATGGGAGACAGGAAGCATTCCGCCGAATTTTGTAAGGACCCAATCAGACTCAGTCCAACTGGAACTAATCTCACGTGTGGGATCTGTGACAGCGAACTCTGTACGTGATCCAAATGCTGTGCTGGGTATGCCCAGAAATGCTGAAGTGACCTCCTCCTCCTCCTCCTCCTCCTCCTCCTCCTCCTCCTCCTCCCTCCTCCTCCCTCCTCCTCCTCCTCCTCCTCAGGCCAGACATCATGGCCCACCCCACCCTCTTGCCAACAAGAATATTCGATGTTTATAACCTTCCAGCAGTCGAGTGATCGTGCGAACACCAGTCAGGACGTGGTGAAGGTATTTCAAAAGGTTAATTGAGTTTATATGATAAGATAGTATATATATATATATATGTATATATATATACATATATATATATATATATATATATATATATATACTATATATATATATATATATATATATATATATATATATATATATATATATATATATCACACACAGAGAAGAACCCAAAGTAATACTCTTGATTAGGAAGACGAGGTGTATTTGTAAAAATAAATATAGAGAGGTTATAGCTTTCGTCGATCCCGCTGTGGACTTGATCACTAAACTGTGAGCAAGTCCACAGAAATATGGACGAAAGCTGTAAGCTCTATATATATATATATATTTTTATAAATACATTTCTGTCTTCTAATCAGAGTGTTACTGTGTCCTTCTACTGATAACTGAGAAGCATGATGCTGTGTTTTTATGCTCTATATATATATATATATATATATATATATATATATATATATATATATATATATATATATATATTATATATGTATATATATATAATTATATATGTATATGCATATATATATATTGTATATATATATATAGAATATATATATATATATATATATATATGCTGTATATATATATGCACAAATATTTTCTCTGTCCATCGAAGCAGAACACCCAGATCAATAATAAGATCATCAGTACTGCTCGGCACACACACACACACACACTCACACACACACACACACACACATACACACACACACACACACCAAATCCATGACATTACACCGAACCAATAATAATAGTCAATGGACACCACGTAGCCTTTGGTACCTGAGCGCCGTATCAAGTGAGTCACGCTATTCATACTAAAAATGGCACCTTTCAGAAAGACTACCAGTGGAGTGACGCCACAAACCACACACATTCCTCCCCTGATCTGTAATAAATCATCGAGCGCGGAGCAGTGTGAAATACATAGCAATCATGTCTTTCGCCATGTTTGACAGATCAACGTCGACGGCCCACAATCTGAATATGCTGTTGGCTGGAACTCGAGATGTTTAGCAAATGCTCGCTTGTGCCTCCCTCCCCCCTACCACCGCCACGTCCCGTCCAGTGGGCGGATGATCAGCGAATAGTCAATTTCTTTAGTTTTTGTAACTGTTTCTTGAAGCAATTCTTTTGTTTTGTTTTTACTGTGACAGATCTGTCTGTCTGGAGATTAGTCAATCTTTCTACTTTTTATAACTGTTTCTTGAAGCAGTTTTTGTTTTCGCTTTTGTGTGTGTGTGTGTGTGTGTGTGTGTGTGTGTGTGTCTTCGTGATCGAAGTGATTTTGTGCCAAAATTTCTGGCAGTGTCCAACTGCCTGTCTATTAGACATTGTGTCCTATTTATAAAAGAAATAGCTATGAGCCCATAGAAACTACGTTAATTTATGTAATTAAAAAAAAACTTTACGCCTTATGACAGTAATTTTACTCGGTTTCTACACGAAATGTAACTCAGTCTTGTATAAGTCTTTCATGCAAATAACAATGTATACATCCGGCCCTTGTCTTGAAAGAAAGTCTCCCAGAGCTGCTACCCAATTTATCTAAGTAAAATGGAAAATTCTTTAAAAAATAATGTACTTCTTTGTGAATATTTTGTGCACAATAAGAACTCGATATTAGTCCTCGATATAGGAAGTTGTTAATATTAGGAATGATTTCAAATGTCTCCTCAAACAACGGGAGAATTGAAAAACAGTGAAAACGTTCAATCATTTCGGAAGCATATTTCGTTGCTAATATTTCTCTGGAATTTGTTTAATGAAAACTCAGCGGTATCACGGAAAGGACTTGATTAAAAATGCCAATAGCATCTATTGAACTGAATGAGATAAATACAGAATGTGTAAAGTACAAAATTCCCATTTACATTCTTTGAGAGTGACATTTGAAGCAGAATGAAGTGAAAGTTTATTTCCGGTGGCATATCAATTTCTAAGCTACGTCATATTCTTTGAATGGTATTTGTAAATGTCCCACAGAGTGAGCTGCTGAATTTATCAACAAAAATAGAAGCATATTCGTCTGTTAGAATATTTTATTCTAAATGATCAAGTGTGTGTATATGCAACGTATAAATTCGGACTTGGTAAATATATCGATAGAAACTCAATAAACGAAAAGATCCTTAAGATTCAGTATTGGTATGAGATTATAATGGATCTTATGGATCTTTCAAATTTATTGAATATCTATATGCCTAACAAGTATGAGGTTATAATGAATCTTATGGATCTTTTCATTTATTAAATTTCTGTCGATATATTGACCAAGTATGAGGTTATAATGAATCTTATGGATCTTTTCATTTATTGAATTTCTGTCGATATATTGACCAAGTATAAGGTTATAATGAATCTTCAGGATCTTTTCATTTATTGAATTTCTGTCGATATATTTACCAAATATGAGGTTATAATGAATCTTATGGATCTCTTGACTGACTGAATTTCTATCGATATATTTGCCAAGTATGAGGTTATAATGAATCTTCAGGATCTGTTCATTTATTGAATTTCTGTCGATATGTTTACCAAGTATGAGGCTATAATGAATCTTATGGACCTCTTGATTAATTGAATTTCCATCGATATTTGCCAAGTATGAGGTTATAGTGAATCTTATGGGTCTCTTGATTGATTGAATTTCTGTCGATATATTTATTTACCAAGTATGAGGTTATAATGAATCTTATGGATCTCTTGATTGATTGACTTTCCATCGATATATTTGCCAAGTATGAGGTTATAATGAATCTTATGGACCTTTTAAATTTGTTGAATTTCCATCAATATATTTACCAGGTCCCTGAATACAGATGTTACATATGCACCCTTGATCTTTAGAACATTCAGTTAATTTACTAAAGATTTTTTTTCAGACGCTGTACTTTGCGGCAAATGACGAGTCATTACAGAATATGATTTATGATTTGATACCATCAGCTGAGGCACCAATATTGTCTATGATACAGAAAGGTATATATTTACGGATTGAAAAACAAAAAATTAGTTGCTCTCTTGTAGTTCCATTTTAACTTTTAAAGAACAGACGTAGTTATTCAAGTTTTACGGATTATTCCTCACAGCTACGTAGGTTTGTCCCAGTTGATATGCTCTAGACCAGTGATTCTCAAACTGGGGGTAATGAAGCCGCTTGTGGTGGGGTGGGGTAATGAGTCACTTTAATTCCAGTTTGTAATAAAAGGAACAATGCTGTAATTTTAATTTTTCGTCAAAGGAATAATGTCTAAAGTTTAAATTCTTTATTTTTAAGACTTGAGTAAAAGTAAAATTCATTTCTTACACACAAAATGCATTAGAAATTAAGCGTTCCAATATTTTTCTTTCCTTTATATTATAACTTCACATAACAGAAGAGGAATGGGGTAGGTAGGGGTAATGGTGATCTATCACACCACTGATGCCGGGGGGTAACGTTACCAAAAAATTTGAGAGCCACTCTGTTAGACAGTAATTCCTTAACACTGGAAAGATTGAATCACTCAGCAACGCGTTAATGTGCTGCCCCACCCACAGACACATTTCCGCAAAATTATTTATTCAAACGGTACGCCGAGAGATCCCGACAATTGACACCATCTCTGAGCGAGACCCGTTTCAATCAAATCAAGTTTACACAATCAAGAGTTAACCCCCAGCGAGCACGCACCTCGACAAATAGATATTAACGAGTAAAAGGGGAGTTCACATTTCACGTGGAATCTACCTTTTTCAATATACGCTCATTACGCCGGGCCCCGAAATTACACGGTGGAATCTCCGCGGAGTGTAATCATCTCATCTAGGGGCGTGGAATGTACAGAGTTATTTCAGCTGTCTACGTAATCATGCAATTCGACTCATTTCGTGTTGTTTTTTATACTCGGGAGGAGCATCATCTATCTTCCCGTCGCCAAACCTCGCGGAATCTTAATCCAGTCCTCGCGTAACGATTTTGATCGCATTAACAAAGGGTTGTGCATCATATCAGCTGTAATCAACACTTGTATTAAAAGGAAAAGTGCTTCCTGTGTATGAAATAGTATATAGTTAAGGAGGGAGAAAGGGTATACGGAAATGAGGGGAGATTGAGCAAGGAACATTAAAATTCATGACTTTGATAAAGTATGCGAAGGTAATTGCTCGTTCTTTCAAGTGAAAGAAATTTCAGTAGCATTTTCCAAGTGAAAAATGCTACCGAAATTTAGATTTAAGTTCAGCTTGTCACAGATGCGTCTTATTTGATGCTATACTTATTCTATATAATCCCTAGCAAGTGTTGACGTGAATTTGAATTTGTAAATAGTTGTATATGCGACCATGCATTTAACCTCAATATTAATTACGTTGAAAACCGTTCATCAGTTGTCGGGATATTTTGCTAAGAATTCAGGTGCACAAATACGGTAAGAAAATGTTACTATATGCTAAATTCAATAGAGGAAATGATAAATTCAATGGGGTTTCGTAAGGAGAAATTTTTTCAAGAATAATTATTGGACAAGGAAAGGTTTCGGTGTACGAAATATAAATTTTTGTTAGAAATCTTATTTTTGAATCGGAATAAACTAAATTTTTTATGTTTCATATTCATCCTATTATGAAAATCACAATTTTTATATTAATGTGCAGGTCTAAAGTCAGGTTTTTTATAGGTGTTTGAGATAGCGAGGCTGTATCATAAGCTCTAAATTTTAATTTCTATATTAATTTTGCATTTTCTATGCTAATCTCAAAAATAAGAATAACAACTAAACCCTCTACTGTGATTGTTCCTAATAATTAGGTGTATTTCTTTAATTTACTGACCTTGATAGAAAAAATATAATTTTTTATGCTATTCTCGTTGAAGCATTTATTCTTTAATTAATACCTGCTGTCCTCTTTACAACCCTTACCTCAAACCATTAAAACCTAATTGCGTCCAGTTGCACAAAGAAATTATATTCACATCGATTTTAACTGAATCTACACGTTGGTTTAATAACATAAAAATTTTATCCAAAAAAAAAAAACAAAAAAATTCAAACCTTTTTCAACTGTAGGGTAAAGCCCCCAGACGTAATTGCACGCCGGATGGCACAGCGGATATCACCCCAAACTATAAATACTTTAGGATGCATATTTATGACGGAGGCAAAACTGCAAGCAAGGGTTTTAGAGCGGCGGCATAACTCAGCGTCGGCGGAATATACTGAGTCGATTATTAAATAAATAAAACGTTAGCGTCAATGAACAGAGAATGTTTAGGTTTCCCCATAATAGGGCGCATTTGTCAACAGGTGTGCCTCGGCCCTAGGGAGCAGGGGAAGGGAAGCGGGGGCGGGGGGGGATGAGGAAGGGATGGGAGGGAGGGGGAAGCCATTTTGTGGGGCAATGGGCAAGTGATTTTGTGGGACCAATTTCCATAAACAACCCGGAGTGGGAGAGCAACATCGGCCGAGGTAAACAAATGGACTCATAATGCTGTTCAAGGCTGCTGGTTTTCACTGTCTTTCTTTATTGTTGTTGTTCTGCTGCTGTTGTTCTGTCGCTGCCGTATTTCTTGCTGATTTAGATGCAGCTGTTGTTCTTGTTTGTTTGTTGTTGAGGTACCGTGTCACTGTTACTTTGACTCTTACCTCGTTTCCTGCTATTACTGTTGTTTGGTTGATGCTCTTGTCATTGCTGTTGTTGCGGCTGTCATTATTGTTTAGCTGCTGCCGTATTTCTTGCTGATGCAGCTGCAGCTGTTGTTCTTGTTGCGTTCGTTTCTGAGGTCCCGTGTCATTGTTACTTAAATGCTGTTTTTGCACTGATTGTTGTTTTGTTCCTACCGTATTTCTTGTTGATACGGCCACTACTGTTGTTTTGTTACTACCTTATTTCTCGCTGATGCAAATGCTACTGTTGTTTTGGTGTTCACGCATTTGTTACCAAACTGCTGCTGCAGTTGTTTACCTGCTACTGTGTTAATTACTAATGCATCTGTTATTGTTGTTGTCTTGCTACTGCACTTGTTGCAGACGCTGTTGTTGTTGCAGTCGTTTTGTTACCGTATTCATTGCAGATGCAGTTGTTACTAAAGTGCTTTTGTTACCTTATTTGTCGCAGATGCAGCCAGTATAGTCTTGTTAATACTGTATTTGTTCCTGATGCTCCTGTTACCGTTTTTTCTTGTTACAGCATTTGTTGCTGATGCATCTGTTGCTCTTTGGTGCAACCACATTTGTTGCTGTGTGCTGCTGTTATTGTTTTTTTTGTCTATTTGTTGCTGATGTAGTTGTTACTGTTGTTGCCATACTACGTATTTGTTGCTGATACTGTTCTTACAATCGGGCATTTGCTAATTCTGTTGTTAATGCTGCTGACTAATACGATATTTGTCGCTAGTGAAGATGATGTTCTTATTACTGTTGTTTTGTGGTTGCTGCGTTTATTTATCACGATGTTGTTGTTATCCGTGCTTCTGTTGTTGCCACTGCTGCTGGGTATTGCTGCTTTGCTTCCGTTGCTGTTGTCTGCGATTCTGGCACCGTTTTCATTTGTTTTGCTTTGATTGTTGTTGCATGTTTCTTGTTGTTTTTCCTATTTTTATCGTTGTTGCTCTTTTGTGATTTTTTTTAGTTAATAATGTCACATTACCGCTTAGAGAAAATTCGTTGCCTGTTTACCATATTGATTAAGAAGATTCTCAGCACTTTAAACCTAGTTAGTGAAGGAAAAAACTTGCCTTTTCAGCCTACTGAATAAAGACAGTTACAATATTGACTTATAAAAAAATCCTGGTCTATGTAGTTAACTGAATAAGGACAAAGTCAACTATTGGCCTTAATCCTTGTCTTTGCAGTTAGCTGAATAAAGACAATTACTGACTTTTCTTCACTGAACATAATCATTATGAGTACTCCCTGTCGATATGAAGGAATTACTCCCATGAAAAAAAAAGTAATTTGCAGTTAACTGAATAAAAACAATTACTGGCTTTTTCTTTACTGAACACTGTCATTATACTCCCTGTAGATATGAAGAAATTACTGTCATTATACTCCCTGTAGATAAGAAGAAATTACTGTCATTATACTCCCTGTAGATATGAAGAAATTACTGTCATTATACTCCCTGTAGATATGGAGAAATTACTGTCATTATACTCCCTGTAGATATGAAGAAATTACACAACAATTATACTCTGTAGATATGAAGAAATTACTGTCATTATACTCCCTGTAGATATGAAGAAATTACTCTTATGAAAAACGGTAATATAACATATCGTTGCTCCTTTACATGACAGCTTAACGCTCTGATTATTAACTTCTTGAGCAAAGAAAATTATTACACATTTTAGCCTACGAATTGAGGCAACTATTAAATAATTTCCGTACCGAATGCCGAAGTTTTTTCGAAGCTGTCCGTCCACACGACGACACGTCTTTCATGAAGACGAACCAAAATACTTCGTCCCTTCAATGCGCGACGACTCGGCATCCTGACCAGGACATGCCCGGGGAACATGACCACGCATTTAAACAGTAATTTACAGCTACGAGCTGCTAATGATTTTCGTGAGTCGTCTTTTGAGGAGAGTATAAACAGTCCTGTTCATATGCAAAGTCCTCCTTGCAAAACCAGACGATAAAAAAGGGAGAGGGAGCCCCGTGAAATGATTTCTTTTAAGTGATTTAAGAGAATTTTTCTCACCACGGTCGTTAATTTTGAGATTACTCACTCCGCAAGGCTAGTTTTTGACGTCCGAATGCTGTTTTGAAACCAGAGAGAGAGAGAGAGAGAGAGAGAGAGAGATCGGCTTTTTATATATATGCAGTCATACTGCGAATGATTACTTACTGGCTGTAAAAAAATTTTCGACTACATTTATTTAATGTCAGAATTGAATAAAAAATTTTGCCCGTCATGATTCTTATATCTGAGCTCATTTCTCATCTTTGATATATGCCGCTCGGACGCAGATGTCAAACTGTATTTGGGAAATGGCTTGGTGTGACTTTAGTGTGCTCTCTCTCTCTCTCTCTCTCTCTCTCTCTCTCTCTGAAGTGATTTTTCTCATGTTTCTTCGCATTAAGTCCTTAATTAGTTGTATGGTGTGATTTTCACCCCACTTCAGCCCTCTCTCTCTCTCTCTCTCTCTCTCTCTCTCTCTCTCTCTCTCTCTCTCTCTCTCATAATTTCCTCATGCTTCTACGCATTACACTCAAAGGTAGCTCACGCATGCCATAAAAAATGGAAGTGATATCATTGTCGAGATGGGAAGTCCCGCCCTAGAGAATTTACGAATCATGTCGAAGGTACCTTCATTCTTCATACTTACAAAAGGTGTCCTAGAAAGGTTAGCTCCAGACTGGACGACGGCAAGTCTAAAATGTGGACTTAGTGTTCCGTAGATAATTTTGTATCATACATATAATATATATATATATATATATATATATATATATATATATATATATATATATATATATATATATACTGCATATATATGTGTGTGCTTATATATATACAGTATGTATATATATATATATATATATATATATATATATATATATATATATATATATATATATATATATATATATATATATATATATATATATATATATATATATATTGATAGATAGATAGATAAAGACGTTTGATGTTCGTTACAGATTATTCGTTTCAAGACTAGTATTGGCTATTTATATCCTCTTTAGCAATACAAAAAAAAGGGGAAGACAGTTAAAATAAAAAAAACCACCTTTGATCAGTGACGTAATCTTTTGGTTAACGATTCCCATTAGTCTTGTTACCTAAAAAAAAGAAAAAAAGGGACTTCAAAGACTTTAAGGAACCTTTCGACAAATACCGACAGCCCTTCGGAAATATCTGAATATCCGAGCAGCCTGCCCACTTCGTCTTATTTTGTCAACGTCAGATAACAAATTCGGGTGGTTTGCCAACGCCGCCACCAATGCTTTTTAACTGGGCTTATCGGTAAATGTGCCCCATTGCCCGATAAAATCATGTCTCTCGGGAGGTGCGACGGTTCAACATGGTCCAACCGAAAGGTCCTTTTCACCAGTGGACCAACCGGTCGGTATGGAGTGAATGCTTGGCATGAAAGGTAAAGCTATTCGAGAATACCAACTATTTTTTTTTTTTCCAAGAATACCAACTTATTCTTTTTTTATTTTTTCAAGAATACCAATTACTCCTCTTCTTTTTATTCAAGAATACCAACTATTCTTTTTTTTTTTCAAGAATACCAAATATTCTTTTTATACTTTTCTCGAATAATACCAACTATTTTTTTCTTTTTCCAAGATTACCAATATTCTTTTCTTTTTTCAAGAGTACCAACTATTCTTTCTCTTTTTTTCAAGAATACCAACTATTCTTTTTCTTTTTTCGAGAATGCCAACTATTCTTTTTCTTTTTTCGAGAATACCAACTATTCTTTTTCTTTTTTTTTCAAGAATACCAAATATATATTCTTTTTCTATTTTTTTCAAATAGTACCAGCTATTTATTTTTTTTCCAAGAATACCAACTTAATCTCTTATTTTTTCCAACAATACGAACTTATTCTGCTTTTTTTCCTCTTCTCTAATTCTGTTCTGATTGGTTGCATATCTAAAATGCTTGCGATACTGATGTTCCTCATTAACCAAAATAGAGCATCTTACCAAGTAATGGAAAAGTTTTATTGTATGTGTGTGTGAGCGTGTGAGTGTGTTTGCAAAACAAATTTGTGTAGACAACAATATATCATCCAAATAAAAAAAAATCATATAAACTTTAGAACTGTTTCATTTCGAGAAATAAAAGAAAGAGGAACCGCCAACCAGAAAGTGAGACCATTAAAATTGTCAAGTACAAAACAAAACATAAAAGTTGGAAGTTTTTAGAATCAGTGACATTACCACTCAGTGATCTCCAAAAATGCCTGATCATAGGATTCAAAAACCGTATGAGATGAAATATTATAAGTTAAGAAGGCAGTGTTTATAGTTCATATTTTCCTGTCGCAAGGGATAATGATGGTGAAGTTACCTTTGCTTTTCTAATCATTCATATCTTCCTTCATCCAGCGCAATAATAATAATAATAATAATAATAATAATAATAATAATAATAATAATAATAATAATATACTTTATTTAAGCTCACGCCCACACACAAATACGCAGTGCAGATACAATCGTGATAGTCATATAGGAAGACTGCACAGCAGACTGAATAGCTGCTCTCAAACACTTATAATAATAATAATAATAATAATAATAATAATAATAATAATAATAATAATAATAATGTGAATTCCACTACAATATAACTAACTCTTCTGGCAATTCCACATGCTGCCCATAGACCACTTTTCTTTCTTTTTAACTAAGGTCATAGAAATGCGCTCGTTCTCCGCACCTCCCTTTTAAACCTGTTCGCACCTCTCCTAATATTCCCAAGAAGGCCCATCAAACATTGTGGCTGTTCAAGAAATAAAGGAAGACATGTGCAATTTACCCAAGAACTTCAGAAGAGGAGAAAAGGGGATATGCAGCGAGTGAGAGTTTGTCTTTTTTGGGAAGGGGGATAGGGGAGGGAAAGGGGTAGGAGAGGGGAAGGGGGAGGGGAGGAAAGGGGTAGGAGAGGGGAAGAGGGAGGGGAGGAAAGGGGTAGGGATAGGGGAAGGAAAGGAAGGAAAGGAGTAGGAGAGGGGAAGGGGGAGGGTAGGAGAGGGAAAGGGGGATGGGAGGGAAGGGGTAGGAGAGGGGAAGGGGAAAGGAAGGAAAGGAGTCGGAGAGGGAAGGGAAAGGGGAGGGGAAGTGAAAGGGGAAAGGAGAGGGGAGGGGATAAGGAAGGGAAAGGGACGGAGGTGAGGGGGGGTAGGGGCTAAAGACCATAACTGGGTGGGAAGTCTGGTTGGGGAGGGGGGGCTAAGCCCCGGGATGAGGGGCCGGCGCTAGGACAGTAGGTGGGAAGGTGATGCCAAGGGCTGTCCTCTCTCTCTCTCTCTCTCTCTCTCTCCACTCCTCTTTCTCTCTCTCTCTCCCGTTACCAATTTCCGAGGTCGTGCGTCTTCAGAACGACCGCCACTCCGTCTCCCCGAGATCACCTCCATTCATCAGTGCTACCACTTCCACTTCCACTTCCCCCGAGGTGTAACTTAAGCTAACTTAAATGAGCTCTAACTAAAAAGAAGGACTGCCGTATTGTAACTTAATGACGATGATCTGTATTCTTTCTTTCGGCGTAAGGAGAGGTATATATATTTTCCTCCCCTATCAGCCTCCCCACCCCCTCGGCTCTCACTCCCTCCCTGCTTCCCTCCGTGCCCGGGTTGAAATCCAAGATGAAGAAGGCTCGGGTGGTGTGATGTCGAGACGGAGGCAAAGTGGAACAGCTTTGTTTTCCCTTATTAGTTTTTCCTTTCTCTCTCTCTCTCTCTCTCTCTCTCTCTCTCTCTCTTTCTTTTAATGTTCTCGGTGCAGCTGTGGGTAGATCTGCTTACGAGGCTTGGCAAAGGGGTGAGGTTAAAATACATTTGCATTCAGACATTTAAATGAACTCTCCGGGAAGTAATTTTAACGGTGTACAGGAAGACTTTAGGACTCTGTAAGGGACTGTGGGGCTCTGTAAGGGACTTCAGGACTCTGTAAGGGACTTTAGGACACTGTAAGGGACTTTAGGACTTTGTAGGGCTCTGTAAGGGACTTTAGGGCTCTGTAAGGAACTTTAGAACTCTGTAAGGGACTTTAGGGCTCTGTAAGGGACTTTAGGACTCTTTAAGGACTGTAGGACTCTGTAAGGGACTTTAGGGCTCTGTAAGGAACTTTAGAACTCTGTAAGGGATTTTAGGACTCTGTAAGGGACTTTGGGGCTCTGTAAGGGACTTTGGAGCTCTGTAAGGGACTTTAGGGCTCTGTAAGGGACCTTAAGAATCTGTAAGGGACTTAAGGGCTCTGTAAGGGACTTTAGGACTCTTTAAGGGACTTTAGGACTCTGTAAGGGACTTTAGGGCTCTATAAGGGGCTTTAGGACTCTGTAAGGATTCAGGACTCTGCAAAGGATTTTAGGGCTCTGTCAGGGACTTTAGGACTCTTTAAGGGACTTTAGGACTCTGTAAGGGACTTTAGGGCTCTGTAAGGGGCTTTAGGCTCTGTAAGGGATTCAGGACTCTGCAAGGGATTTTAGGATTCTTTTTCTTCGACAGGGTACCCGAGGTTAAAAGAACTCAAAAATAAAGATACAAATGAACGAACGATTATTTTAAATTCTACAAAACCTAAAAAAGCATTAAAAAAAACAGTCGTTCATTGATAAGAAAAAGGTTTATATTTTATTCCAGGATATGTTCAGTGAAGTTCAACTTCGTCTGCAATGCAAAACTGAACGAAAACACGCAGACGATTTCTAAAGCATAAATTTCATAGAAAGCTCTGTATGATGTACTTTCAAAATAGATCGTCATTTTTTCTTTAATGAGAAGAGATTTTCGTCTGTTTTTTATTAACATACAAAGTTATTTTCCTTGATGAGGAATACTTAAACTTGGAGTATTTTTTTTTTTACTTTTATGGGTGATAATCATATTGGTAATATAAGTATTATAGACTCTGAATGGACTCAGTATCGCTATATATAGCTTTCATTCCATATTTTAGGCTACTGAAGGTATTTTTTGTAATTTATGCAGTTATTACCTACAAGTTAGAACATCTGGAGAAAATGCAAGTAGAATTAAACAGCCTGGTTGCTTCGTCATTTTTTTTTTTTTTTTTTGATGGAGAAAATAAGCAAGCAGAGGGCCGGTTTTTATTATCTATAAACAAATGTATGGTCTGCGCTCAATATTAAACATTGTTTCTTATAAAACTTTTACTGAGGAAAGATGAGTATAATTGTAATATACTAAAACATCCTTAAAAAAATAAAGGGATTTTTATTAAACGGGAGAAAAATGTGACGTTTCATTTTGTAAATAATAATAATAATAATAATAATAATAATAATAATAATAATAATAATAATAATAATACGAGTATTCATGATTGCAGTCCGAATTCAGAACATGGGAGAAATTTGAATAGAAAATTGAAATCTTAGTTTTCGTCTCTTTTCTTGTCATTTCTTAATATTAATTCGAAATCCTACGTTTGTTTCTGTAATAATTTATTTGTAGATATGACCTCTCGTAGGTTTCGAAAATGAAAATGGTATCTTTGCATACCATGCTCCAAGAACGACGAGCTGGCGGCACCTGTGCTTGAATATAAGCCAAGGTGTACCTGTACTCTGATTATTGCCCTGTATGTTTCTATAAGGAATAGGTTGTATTTTTCAAGACATATTAGTTTGGCTTGTATGTGGGAATTTAAGCTCGAAAATAACAGCATTTGTTGTAGGATTGTACCTACAAAAAATTAGTATGGAATTACCAAGCTATATATGATCAGTTATTATTATTATTATTATTATTATTATTATTATTATTATTATTATTATTATTATTATTATTACAGTGACGAGTCCAAGCGTATGCTTATCCATCATAAGCACACTTTGTTTATTTTATTGATAATAATATAAATTTTTTTTAGGTCAGTGTAATCCTACAGGCTACTTAATTTCAGCTTTCAACTGACATGTATCCTGTAAACATCAGACTAACAATAGACATATAGACGGACGAACAGAAAGGAAAGGAGGGGAGGACATAAACCCGAAATACGGAAAAAAGAAAACGAGACAGAAGCCAAAATATAAAAAAGGGGGGGGTAAATAATAAAGGTGGGGTTGACAAAAAAAAAAAAAAAAAGCAAGGAAGCAGAGTACGAAGAAATAAAAACGTCACAATCCAGTAAAAATGGTCAGTGACAGAGGCAATCATTGGCCTCGCGCGGAGCCATAAAGAGGAGGAAAAAGGTTATGCCCTCTTATATTTCCTCTCGGCCCTCCTCTTAAGATCACGCCGCCATCTTTACGGCCTTCTCTTCACCTCAACAAAAAGGGACCTGACTTCCGACGAATCAACTCAAATTTATGAATGTTTTTTTTTTTTTTTTTCTCTTTCCTTTTTCCCCTCCCTCTCTTTTTTCCCGCTCTCTCTCTCACTCTCTCTCATCTTCTTCCCCACTGCCTCTTCCTACTTCTTTCATATTATTCTTTACTATGTGGAGATCCAAAAGTGGATAGAGAGAGAGAGAGAGAGAGAGAGAGAGAGAGAGAGAGAGAGAGAGAGAGAGGGTGGGGAGAAGGGAAGATAGGTGGTGGGGAGATGTGGAGAGAGAGAGAGGGGGGGAGAGGGAAGATATGTGTTGGGGAGAGGTGGGGAGAGAGAGAGAGAGAGAGAGAGGAGGGAGGCAAGATAGGTGTTGGTGGAGGGAGGGGGTATGTTGTCGGGGGGTGGGGTTGTCCCACGTTATTTCATAGGTCAGTTCTTTTGACAGTGTGTCCCCACCCGCCCGGCCCCCCCCCCCCGCGTCCGAAAATTTATGTCGCTGGTTTCTGTCCAGTGACTCACCCCGGGAGACATTCATGTTCAGCTCGGTAAAAGGGCAAAGTATCTGCTAATGCATCTCTTTGTGTATTTACTGCATTTTGAAGTCCCGGACACCGAATTTATTTCCGTCTCAATTAACCCTTGCTGCCAATAACTCTTCTTTTTTGGAGGATTTTTTTTGTTATAGGTTGTTTTTTGGGGAGTGTTGTTTGAAGTCATTTCTTTTTTGTATTTAATTGTTTTTCATTAGTTTTATGGGGATTTCTCTTATAACAACAAGAGGTAAATTTATATATATATATATATATATATATATATATATATATATATATATATATATATATATATATATATATATATATTATATATATATGTATATATATATTTATATATATACATGCATATATATATACCCTGCAAACCCATTACAAAAAGATAAAAGGAGTAGCCTTTAGAAAGACTATTATGCATTTGTCACAGTCGACACGTCCATAACACTTCTCAGACCTCCATTCCAATACTCTCCATTAAAGAAGAAGTCGAGCATCGTAACAAGCTGAATCATATACTTCTTCATGCAGCTTCGACGCATGAAATTACGGCCCCCGAAACCCACTGGTAGTAGGTCCTCCTCCCGAAAAGAGAAGGACCATAAATCTTTCACACAAGACAAGGCTTGACATTAAGTCAGACGTGTGTGGCAGCAAAGTACTTGAGCACGCACCGGGAGAGAGAGAGAAGAGAGAGGAAGTAATAATGTTAACTGGAAAATGAAATAAAAGAAATATGAAATGAAAGAGTGAGAGTATGTTCGGGAGGCACTTGCGGCGTGGGGTATTATGATCGCCGTTATTGTTATTTTTATTATGTTTTTTTTATCTTTTTTTCATACTGTCGCTATTTTACCTGTATACTGTACTTGAATGTGGCCTCAATATGTATGAAAATCTGTTTATTATTATTATTATTATTATTATTATTATTATTATTATTATTATTATTATTATTATTATTATTATTATTGTAGTTGTTGTTGTTTGAGTTCAGTTGTTCAGTCTTTTTTAATCTATGCATAATTTGCAATTTTTGTTACTAAATTTTTGTCTTACTGTCGCTATTTTACCTGTATACTGATCTTGAATGCGGCCTCAGTTGTATAAAACATTATTATTATTATTATTATTATTATTATTATTATTATTATTATTATTGTTGTTGTTGTTGTTGTTGTTGTCTGAGTTCAAATGTTCAATCTTTTTTTAATCTATGTATAATTCGTATTTTTTTTGTTACTTAATTTTATCTACCGTATGTATTTGTATATGACCTTGTGCTGAATTATTATTATTATTATTATTATTATTATTATTATTACTGCCACCACCTCGTTCTGTTTCTCCCTCCACTTTACCAGCATTCCAGATTTGCATGTGAACATTATCTTAAATAAACTATTTTATTATTATTATTATTATTATTATTATTATTATTATTATTATTATGTTATTATTATTATGTTATTATTATTATTATTATCAGACGAAATTGGTTTTTCGCGCACCGATGCTTAAAGAACGATATCAATTCAAACCTTTTTTTTTCAATGTGCAGGACTTGAGAAAAACGTTCTATATTATTTTCTCGTCTTTTTCCAAAAGGTCCCATAATGTAAACAGCGTTTCCTCTCGATTCCTGCAATCCAGAGCACGCAGGACTTCCTCGCTCTGGGAGTCCTGCCTCCTTTCCTGTCCGGCAAGGCCATGAACCTCGTTTTGAAAGGAAATATTGGATGGCCGGTGGATTTCTCTTACCCCTGAATCTGGCTGCATTTTTGCCCAGGGCTTTTCGGCGGAATGGTCGAATTTTGGGTGGAAATGGCAAACTCGGGCGAATGGTCGGTCCATTTTGGGTTATAATAATACACAGCCGATCTGGAGGTTTGTTGGTTAGGAAGGTAATGTAAAAGATGTTATTGTATGTGCTGTTTTTGACCAGATAGTGTTAATGTTATTATCAGCATTCCCCTCCTTTCTATTGCACTCTTTTAGCTTTCTGTAAACGAAAACTGTTGTGCCGGCTTTGTCTGTCCGTCCGCACTTTATTCTGTCCGCACTTTTTCTGTCCGCTCTGATCTTAAAAACTACTGAGTCTAGAGGGCTGTAAATTGGTATGTTGATCATCCACCCTCCAATCATCGAACATACCACATTGCAGCCTTCCAGCCTCAGCAGTTTTTATTTTATTCAAGGTTAAAATTAGCCATGGTCGTTCGTCTTGCACCGCTATTAGGTGCCAACAAAGCAGGCCACCACCGGGCCGTGGTTTAAAGTTTCATGGGCCGCGGCTGAGAGTTTCATGGGCCGTGGCTGAGAGTTTCACGCAGCATTATACCCTTTACAGAAAACTCGATTGCGCCAAAGAAACTTCTGCGCTTTTTTTACTTGTTTTTCGATTTTTCTTCCCTCTTAACTTTCCCCTCCAGTCTTCAGTCGTTCAGTAATCTTCTATGTCTTCTACTTTTCATTATCTTTCTGCTTCTTCTTTTCATGCTTCATTTCCTCCCACCCTTCCTCATCCTTTTCATTATCTACTTTCTTTGTTTTTCTCTTTCTCAGTCTCTTTTTCCCCCATATTCTTTTCCTTACACTCTTCTTTCTTTTACGTCTTGTACGTCTCTTCCTGCAATTCCTTTTCGACCTTCTCTTTTCTTTCTCTCCTTTTCTGTGCCTCCTCCTCCTCCTCCTCCTCCTCCTCCTCCTCCTCCTCCTCCTCCTCCTCCTCTTCTTCTTGCTGTTCCTCCTCCTCTTCTTGCTGTTCCTCCTCCTCCTCCTCTTCCTGTTGTTGCTGGTGCTGTTCCTCCTCCTCCTCCAGCTCCTTTTCCTCCACCCGTCATCCTCCTCTTCCTCCCCCTCCTTTACCTTCTTTTCCTCTTCTTGCTCTTCCTCCTCCATCTCGTCCTCTTCTTCCTCCTGTTGTTCTTCCTCCTCCTCTTCCTCCTCTTCCACCAACTCCTTTTCCTCCACCCGTCATCCTACTTCTCCTCCACCTCTTCCATTTGTTGATCCTCCTCCTCCTCCTCCTCCTCCTGTTGATGTTGCTACTGTTCTTCCTTCTCCTCTAACTCCTTTTCCTCCACCCGATATCCTTCTCCTCCTCCTCCTGCTGACGCTGCTGCTGTTCTTCCTTCTCCTCCAACTCCTATTCCTCCACCAGTCATCCTCCTCTTTCTCCTCCTCCTCCTTCTTCTCCTCCATATGTTGGGCCTCCTCTTCCTCCTCCTCCTTCTCCTCCTCCATTTGTTGGTCCTCCTCTTCCTCCTCCACCTCCACCTCCTCCTCCTCCTCCTTCTCCTCTTCCTCTTCCTAGGGCACCCCGAAGCCCGCCCTCCCTCCTCCCCTCCCTCCTGCTGGTGGCGGAGGTAGTGGCGGGAGACAAAGCGCTCGCGGCGACTGCTTCACGACGGAATCTTTGGAGCGTCGCGAGTTCGGATGAGGGCCATTTCTTGGGCTGAGCACCTCTATTTGTTGGCGCTAATGCACGCTCCCATTACCCACCACACCCCCCTCGGGAGCCAGCCTCGTCGGCGAAGGACGTGGAAGGAAGGAAGGAAGGAAGGGAGGGAGGGAGGAGGGAATAAGGAGGAGAGGGAGGGAGGAGGGGAGGGAAAAGAAAGGAGGCTGAAGAAGGACAAGAAATGGATAGAACGTGATAGGGAGCGGGTGATAAGAAGTCAGATAAGACTCACGGCGGGGTTTGTTTGGTGGTTGGGAGGAGGGGGAAGGGGGTGGGAGATGGTTGAGGGGAAGGGGGAAGGGGAGCTGTAAGAAGAAAAGACGAGGGCATAAGAGGGAAAAGAGCGAAAAGAAAGAGGGGAAAAAGGAAAGCGAAAGTTGCAAAGTCAGAATTGACCCACCAGGAAAAGAAAGCAAATGGAGAAATATGGCGATTGTCAAAGAGGCCTTAAAGTCCCCCCTCCCCTCCCCCGTTAAGAATGAGAATAAAGGAAAAGAAACAAGCCAGAAAGTAGAGAGAGAGAGAGAGAGAGAGAGAGAGAGAGAGAGAGAGAGAGAGAGAGAGAGAGAGAGAGAGACTGATGCTATGCCAGTTTTCCCGGATAACGAAGTGCCTGAAAAATGTGACTAAGCGTATATTGGATTTTAGGTGCTAGGGAAGACGAATTACAATGACCCGGGAAGGCGGCAGTCAGCCGTAAACGGCAGCGGAGGCAAATGAAATTAGGAAAACTAATCTACTTTTCCATGCTTTCAGGAAATGAAGAGAGGACATGAAATGTTAAAGAAGAAAGAGGAGGAGGAGAGGGCGGCTTCGGATGCGTAGTACTATTCCTTGGGCGTTCTTAAAGCAGAAAGTCTCTGTTTAAAAATGTTTATGTTGAAATCTTTATATATTCTTTATTCCATTTTTGGGGTCAGGGGATTTCTCCAAGCACTAAATACTCTTGTACGTTACATTGTAATATTTTATCGGAAGCATATTACTATTCCTTATGTATTCTTAAAGCAGAAAGCGTGTTTAAAAAAATTCGTGTTGATATCTTGCTTATTTTTTATTAATTTTTTGGGGGGAGGGATTTCTCCAATAACCTAATACTCGTGTATATTACAATGTAATGTTTTTTAAGATACATTTAGTGTCATTTAAGAACAAAACACACGTTATTTCGGCTCGATCATATTTTTGAATTTTGGGTTCTTAAAGCAAAAAGTCTATTTAAAAATGTTCCTGTTAGAGTCTATTTTATATCGATATTTTATAAGATATTTTCAGTGTTATTTAAGAACAAAGCATACGTTATTTAGGCTTAATCATATTCTAAAAGGGTGTTCTTAATGCAGAAAGTCTCTATTTGAAAATATTCATATTAAAATTTTTTTTTTTGAGAGGTGATTTTGGGGAACGGTTCTTCAGTCACTATATGCCATTTTATGATGTTATGTTTATAAGGTATTTTCAGTTTTATTTAAAGGGAAGGCAGATGTTATTTCAGCCTAATCATATTGCAAAAATCTGAAATCATCGTCAGATCTAAAATAACTGAACTTAGTTATACTTTCATAACTTAAAATCAGTATTTTTTTCAGTTATTTCTGGAGTATTTTTAAATTATTTTTGTTAGCGAGTCGTCTTTGTCAGGATAGTCAACTGAATTCAGTTTTATTCAGAATAAATTCTGCATTGCGTTAGAAATCACATGATTCTGGAAGCACGTAAGAAGGAAATGAATTCTAAATGAAATGAGTTCGAATTAAAACAGTTGACTCTAGAGAGCAAAATTTCCACATCGTATCCGCAGACTCGCCTGTCTCTTTCCAAGACAGAAACATTAAACTAGGTATTCCCAAAAAGGCAAAACAAATTTTATGATACAATCAAGCAGTAAGTGGAACAACATGACCGCCAAATGGCATCCCTCGTAATTCAAATAAGCAAAGAAGCTGGAATAAAAGCGAAAGCAGTAGAAAAAACAGACATTCTTTCTACGAACAAACTGCGAAGTCAGTGCAGAATTAAGGAGCGTAATATGAAACTTAATTAAAGCGGTTCCTACAAATATACGAAGCCACCGACTTACAAGGAGGAACAGAAGTTTGCAGACTTCAGTATTTCAGATGGAAGGAGCATGATGAGGCCAGACTGTGTACCCGCAATTGAAAATTACAAACCGGCAACGGCTTCATTATTATTTATATAGAGATGTGAGGATTCCAACCAAACATCAGAGAGAGAGAGAGAGAGAGAGAGAGAGAGAGATGGTCAATTCGTGACAAAATAAATGCATATTCATGCAAAGAATAAACTAAATGGTTGTTAACTGTTAACATAAAACATGGATTATTTGTGTATTTGTGTTTACAGATATATGTGTATATATATATATATATATATATATATATATATATATATATATATATATATATATATATAATATATATATATATATATATGAATGGTAGTTGATCATCTCTCCTGCTACCTTGGCGTCGCAGATCTTGACTGGGTGTCAACACTCATTAAAAATTAAGAACGAGAATTCATCTACTGAGTCCTTTTCTCAAATTGAAATTGCTTTAAATTCCATTTTTCTTAAAATGGAATTTAAAGCAATTTCAATTTGAGAAAAGGGACTCAGTAGATCAATTCTCGTTCTTAATTAATTACATGTATTTACATTTAATCAGAAGAGTAGTTACGCACTTCTCTTCTCCAGCGCAAGTATTTGGGATTGAGGCTGGTAGCCCCCTAACTCTCTACACCATCCCTGCAACCCACCTTAGTCTACTCACTACTGATGCCAAACGGCAATGAAATTTAAATCGGCAAACGAAGTTATCAAATAATTTAATTAAAAATTAATCAGATGAAACACGGTCAAAGGAGCTAACCTAGAAGTGACGCTACACAAAGGGTAACAACGCAATTCAAGATTAAAACCACCATAGGCACAATGATATTTAAATCAGCTAAATAGTTTGTCAAACAGTTAATGAGGAATTAATCAGATGATATACGACCAAAGGGACCAACTTAAAAGTACCACTAAATAGAGGTAAGAATGATTTGAGTCGACAGAAGAAGAAATAGGCGAGGGAATTTAAATTTGCAGGAACTGGGAGCAGTTGGAAGAGGTGGCTAATGCTGTTAATTCTTAAGAAGAAGAAGAAGAAGGCGAAACGTTGGTGAAGACCGACAGGAGAAGGAAAAGGAGGAGAAAGAGGAGGTGGAATGGAGTAAAGTAAATGGCTAATCGTGACGAGAAATTGAGCAGAAAGGAAGAAGAAGGAATTGGGAGGAAAAGAGAATGAAACCATAATAGAAATGAATGAGGAACGAGAATTAATAAAAAAGAGAGGAGAGAATGATTATGGGATAGTAAAGAGAAGATGATGAAGTTGAATATAAGCCGGAGAGATATTTCAAGCCTAAGAGGTAAAAATAACG
Organism: Macrobrachium rosenbergii; assembly: GCF_040412425.1. Classification (NCBI taxonomy): domain Eukaryota; kingdom Metazoa; phylum Arthropoda; class Malacostraca; order Decapoda; family Palaemonidae; genus Macrobrachium; species Macrobrachium rosenbergii. The sequence goes on along the minus strand of NC_089761.1, from coordinate 25,749,305 downwards.
AGAACGAGAGAAGGAGAACGAGAATGAAAAAGAATAAGAGAATACAAAGTGATTTCGGAGAAGGAGGCAGCGATAAAACGCCGGTTTTACCATCCTTCGAGTTCTCCCAGTATATATATCCACGAGGCTATTGTACTGCAACGTTAGCCGTCTTTTACCGTCTTCTTACTTACACTAAACCTCGAATGAGCCGTTTGTTTGCGGTAATATATGCCCGTGTTATTTTGCAAAAGGCTCAAAGAAACACAAGAGAGCCGGCAGTAAAGAAGGAGGAGGGGAATGAGATTGAGGAGGGGGTCGGGGAGGAGGAGGAGGAGGTAGAGAAGGAGGGGACGAAGAAGTATTTTGTTGGAAGAGATTTTTAATTCAACGTAAAACGGACGATGTCTGACTGTTGTCACTGAATAAGGAGTTACACAACATTCAGTTATCGAAGTCATAAGAAAAAAGGAAGGAAGAGAGAGAGAGAGAGAGAGAGAGAGAGAGAATATCCATTCCTAGATCAAAAGGAAAAGTCCGATTCAAGCACTGAAATTACGAAAACCTAAAAGAGAGAGAGAGAGAGAGAGAGAGAGAGAGAGAGAGAGAGAGAGAGAGAGAGAGAGAGAGAGGGATATGTGTCCAACAAAATCTGTACGAAGAGTGGGACTCAAGCAGTAAAATTACGAAAATCTAAAAGGAAGGAGAGAGAGAGAGAGAGAGAGAGAGAGAGAGAGAGAGAGAGAGAGAGAGAGAGAGAGAGAGAGAGAATTTCCAACCCCAAATCAAATGAACAGTCAGATTCAAGCACTTAAAATTACTAAAATCCAAGACAGAGAGAGAGAGAGAGAGAGAGAGAGAGAGAGAGAGAGAGAGAGAGAGAGAGAGACTTCCAAAGCCCTAAATAAATGTGAGGAGGGAAAATTCCAACCACGAAAATGACGAAAATCTGTTCAGTCAAATTGCCTGAAAATCCCGAGAGCTTTTGACCCGAGCTAATAAGCCACCCCTGGCCGGTGTGAGAATCACCACGATCTTACGAAGACACAGAGGAACAATTAAAAGAAGGGGGGTTAGAGGGTAGGGCGGGGGCCTGGGGGGATGCGGGTTGGTGGGCAGGGGTGATATCTGTACCGCGGGCGTACCATCGTGCCCAGTTCAACGTAATGAAATCATTCAAGGATGTCTTACGATATCGTTAACGATGGCAACGTGAGGGAAAGCTTAAGCCATTGTTTCGGGTATCCAATCGTTCCCCAGTGCCCACCCCATGCCCCATGCCCTATTGGGCCCCATTAACGCCCATCCGCTTGATGCCCCATGCCATCCTTACACCCATTAACAACCCCTTTCCCGACTAGGTATTTCGTGAGTATTAAACTGTCGTGGGCGGTCTCGTAATTCACGGAGAGTTGTTAAGTCTACAGTTTTCTTGTCGGTTTCAGATCAGGTTGGGAATTTGGGGCGAGTTTTACTATCAGTATCTTTAGGATTATTATTATAACGTGAATTGTTAGCGGAAACCTGAGTACATCGTTGTTTTACTTGTAATATAAAAGTTAGCCGGAATATAGTCGGATTTTTAACTTTTTGTGTTTTGCACTGAAAGAAAACTATCGTGGAGTTAATTTTTCGAGTTTGGCTGCACAGAATCTAAATGCTGTAAACGCATGCAACTATTTAATGCTTTATTTGTTATAAAAAAAATTATTTTGCCTTTGCTGAGTTGTTAAGTTGTATAATTCAATATCATCGCAAAGTTCAACGTTAAAACAGCATTTTTTTATATTTAATGTTTTCCGAAACATCCATAATCTGATAACCCCAAAGATATATAATTTGAATTAGTAATCGAAGTAATTCTGGAGTTGTAATATCATAATACAGTATGTCTTTGAATGAAAGATACTAACTGCTTTAAGGGTCCGTCTAAACTTCAGTAAAACATGTCATAAACACCCGTTGGTGCCTTATCACACAGACATCAAAAACATATTGGAAAGAAGTTGATGACTTTTGGTAGTTCTAACCAGTGCTTCTTACGATTATCCAGTATGGGCCAAATATTCGTTCTCCACTAACTGTCGTTGACTTATTGTCAACCTGTTCTTGACATGTAAGAGACAATTTACCGACTTGTGTTTGGAAAGTGTTTTACCGTAGTGTAGGCGCACCTTAACACTTAATAATTAAGTACATTTGAGAAAACAGAGATATAGGCCTACAATTACATTAACTCATTGTAACTCCCAGATCCCTTTCTAAGATTGATGTCATTGCTGAGTCCATCATAAGTGATTTTAATCACCTCTCACAAAGCAAAACTAAAAAAGAAACCAAAAAATAAACACAAAGTCAAGACAAATTTTACATTTATTTTCAGATAGCAAAAACGAATCTTATCGAATCTTAAAACCGGCCTCCAGTTGACGAATAGGTCTCTTAATCTCTCTCAAATTAAATACGAACGTTGCTTCTGAATTTTCCTTTCACAGTCATCCTTAATCTTGAGATTTACTAATGACTGGTTTTTTTTTGTCTGGTGCTTATCTGATGCTGATTCATGCGCGCAGTTATCGAAGGGGGTCTCAATTTTGTTTGATTTTATCGGGATATGCTTTAAATTTTATAGCTTGTTCAATCTTATTGAACACGAATTTGTTGGCGGACGCTACGTGCGCTGGAACCCGGGGCTACTGTCTCCCCTACCCTCCCGATCCCCTACCTACCCCGCCCCCACCCGGGGCGGACAAACAGGTTCGCATGAGGAGGGTGGATGTCTCCCCTACCCTCCCGACCCCCTACCTACCCCGCCCCCACCCGGGGCGGACAAACAGGTTCGCAGGAGGAGGGTGGATGTCTCCCCTACCCTCCTCGTCTCCGGCATCTCATAGAGAAGTTTCCTGTGTGGAATAAACAGAGAAAAATATCAGTAAAAAGAATTCTGTAAAACAATTATTGATTAATCAATTCAGTTAAGTAAGCGGGAGACGCAACAAGGTTTATATTTGTATTTTTCTTATTATCTCATTATCTCTTGTCTTTATCTTGAGTTGTGATTTGTTATTGCCTTCAATCTTCAATTTTTTTTCCATTTTTTGACTCTGAGGGTACTTCTAAAGTTAGCCTATTGGTCATTTTGTAAATGTTCTTACATGATTAAAAATAATATTAATAATTAAAAGACACAATGTGCAGACCATCATTATGTTTTAATGCTTTCTGTGTAACAACAATAGTCCATGGGTATCAAACTCCTCGATTAAATTACCGTCGTCCAGTCCGGAGACCCTACCCTCTCGTATATTACCTAAGTTTTTTACAGGTTATAGGATAGTAGGGTTGCCCACCCCTATCTCCCCCCACCCCACCCTTTGACTCCCGAGCAGGCTGAGTCAACTGGATTCGATCCCCGCCATCAACTCAGCCAAGTGCGTCTTTGCTGAGTCAGTGAGTTTACATTTTAAGTAATAAAAAAAAATTACCAGTGATTTCATAGCTTGTTTTTCTGTATTTGGTGTTTAAAGTCAAAATGTTATAAAGTTAAGTATATCTTAGTTTAACCAGACCACTGAGCTGGTTAACAGCTCTCCTAGGGCTGGCCCGAAGGATTCGATTTATTTTTACGTGGCTAAGAACCAACTGGTTACCTAGCAACGGGACCTACAGCTTATTGTGGAATCCGAACCACATTATGACGAGAAATGTATTTCTATCACCAGGAATAAATTCCTCTAATTCTTCATTGGCCGCTCGGAGAGTCGAACGCTGGGCCAACAGCGTGCGAGCCGAAAGCTCTACCCACCCTTCCAATGAAGAACTCAAAATGTTATAAAAATAATTTTTTTTTTACCCACAATTCCTTTTCAAGAAGTTTATCCTTTATAAAAGAACTTATGTTTTATTATATTCTACAATTTTATTCCGCTTAAAATTGGTATTGATAATAATTATCGCGTTCAATAACTATACTTTTCTAATTAGATGACTCGAAGACAACGTTAACGGGGAACTATTATAAATATCATAATTACCGACCCAAGCTCTGAAAATACTGGGTAACTGAAGTGAACAAAGAAAACGTAAAATAACCAGCTGACATTGTTCTTAACTGAACGAGGGAAGGTTAACTGTCGTTCAGCAGGTTAGATACAAAATAAAGAATAGAAGTGTTTGCGTCTCCTACTCTCTTAAAATGAGCATTGGCGTTGAAATCACCAATAAGTATCATATAATTGATAATCTGTTCTTTAATAATTAATCGTATTGGTGTTACAGTCTGCCAGTACCTATAATACATCAATTATTAGCAAGTGACACAGTAAAGAGTTTTAACACTTCACATGTAAGTATTGCTTTCATAATAGAAAGCAACACCTCCCTCAAAGCTGTTAATTATTATTATTATTATTATTATTATTATTATTATTATTATTATTATTATTATTATTATTATTATATTCAGAAGATGAAACTTGTTCATATGGAACAAACCCACAGGGGCCATTGACTTGAAATTCAAGTTTCCAAAGAATATGGTGTTCATTAGGAAGTAAGAGAAGGTAGAGGGAATTACAGAGAGAAGACATCTCACTTATTATAAAAGAAAAAATAAATTAATAAATTAATGAATAGATAGAAATGTATTAAAATGCAAGGAGAATTGTATTAGGGTAGTAATGCATTGCATCTTCGCTTGAACTTCTGAAGTTCCAATACTTCCCTCAAAACTGTTAAATGTTAAAACAGTTTAAGAATTTGATAACGGAAAGCAATACTTCCCTCAAACTGTTCAGCTGTTTAACATATAACTGTTTTAAGGAAATTATTGGTTTCTGTTACGAAATAAGGTAAATGAAGAAAGAAAACTTTTTTGAAAATAGATAACTTTTTGTTTCATCATCGTCCCCTCATTCACGCGCTTATTCCTCTGTTTCACACAAGCCACATGGATTAAGTCCTCATTGAAATCATTTTTTAAAAGCAAATCCTTTTGCTCAGCAAAGCATCTTCAAAAAAGGTTAAGAAATAATGAGAGTAAACGCTTGAATGCTCGGCCACTTTTGAATGGTTCTGTATCGAGTCGATAGTTATTTATAAAACGTACCTAAGCATTACTGATTGTTGTTGGTGATTGTTCCTTCCAGGCGTTAATCAAGGAACTTTTCCTAACAGTGTGTTTAATTCGTTTTTAAATTGGTTTTGAAAGCAGAGATGTGCATAGGTCGATTATGGAGTAACAGATTTGAATTTCTGTTGAGATTTTCTCTAATATTACAAAAATCAATTAAGAAGAGAAGGCTAATTTACATATCTATATATATGTGTGTGTATAGCATAATATATTATATATATATATATATATATATATATATATATATATATATATATATATATATAAATATATATATATATATATATATATATATATATATATATATATATATATATATATATATATATATATATGCTCGTTCTAAATTTATCCTCCATAATCATGAAGCTATAATTTTATATATATATATATATATATATATATATATATATATATATGTGTGTGTGTGTGTGTGTGTGTATGCATATGCTCGTTCTAAATCTACCCTCCACAATCGTGAAGCCACTAATTCATTAAATATATACATCGTTGCTGTTGAGTACTACTGTTGCCCTCATTTACCGTGCTTTGAAAAAACAACAAAAGAAGGTATTTTAAATTAAAACTCTAGCCGCGAGAATTTCTTTATTCCTTAACATAAAATAATCCCTAAGATAGTTCTTGGCTCATCCACAGTTGGACACACAACACCCGGCTGAGTCACTTAACTCGAAAGGTTAAGTCGTTAAGAGACAAGGAGAAAGGCTGACAGTGTTGCATTCCGAAGAATTCTTCAGAAGTATTTCTCTCATTTGGGAAAAATCTGCCATTACGAGCAGAATGGAAAGCTTGTAATTGACGCGCCTGTTTCCTTCTGTGTTGCAAAGTGATTATTATTCACATCTTTTAAATCTACGCGTTTTTATTTATATAATAGAGCCGAAAATAAATTGCGTAAGCATAAAATCATGTGGTAAGCTCCTGTTTCACGTACGACTCAAGTCGTAGAATAACAAAGAATTTGAAGATTATTTTTCTTCGTATAAAGTACACATGGAAAACGATACACGCTCACAATTGCTCAAAGCACAGGGAAGTGTGTTTGTAGTATGATAGTGAAGTCATTAGTAACGTTAGAAGAATTTAGGAATAATAATGAGACATCTTCGTCTTGGTACAGTTTATAAAAGACTGCAGTGTATATACGACATTTTGGTGCAAATTGTGCATTTGAAAGTAATATGGAACAAGTAAAAAATGCGTCGAAGTTTCTTCGGCGCAATCGAGTTTTCTGTATGGCGTATAATGTTGTATGAAATTTTCAGCCACGGCTCATGAAACTCTTAACCGCGGCCCATGAAATCAGTCACGGTCCGGTGGTGGCCTCAGCCACTACCCATGAAATTCTTAGCCGCGGCCCATGAAACTCGGCCACGGTGATGGCCTTTGTTGTTGGTACCTATAGTGGTGCCAGAAGTACGATTACAGACAGCTTTAACCTCAAATAAAAAGAAAACCACTGAGGCTAGAGGGCTGCAATTTGGTATGTTTGATGACTGGAGGGTGGACGATCAATATGCCAATTTCCAGCCCTCTAGCCTCAATAGTTTTTAAAATCTAAGGGCGGACAGTACAAGTGCGGACGGACAGACAAAGCCGGCACAGCAGTTTTCTTTTACAGAAAACTGGAAATGGAAGAAAACTCATTAAACTTATCAGAATTCTGGTTGGAAGAAGATATGCACCAGAAAGTAATAGGGGGGAAAAATGGAAGAAAATGCATTAGATAAACTTCAAAGAACTCAGGGTTGGAACAAAATGTGCGTTTGAAAATAAAAGGGAAAAATGGAATAAAAATACAATAAACTTATCGCATTCCCAGTATTTGAATATAAATAGCATTAAGCCGAAACTTAATCTCAACGTGAAGAGGCAATGCTTGCAAAATGCTAGGCAGAGCGACAGCAAATAGCGGAACTTCATCTTGTGTCTTATTTAAAAGACGGCTCAAGCAGGTTGTACAATTACCTGCTAGGGGATGTCAGCTGTTTCATTTTATTGTTGTCCAATTGTACCATAAACCTGATATCAAACGAAGAGGAAAATATGGCAAGAATTTAGGTAAGTTAACCACTTGTTATTTAGGTAGAGACAAAATAATTCCGAATTCTAACCCCACCTCCCCTACTTCCTTCCCTTCCCTTTCCTCCCCTCCCTACTTCCCCACCCTTCCGTTCCCTACCCCCTTCCCTCCCCACCTCCCTTCCCACCTCCCTACCTCCTTCCTCCCCTACTCCCCTTCCTCCCCTACTCCCTTCCCCTCCCCTCTCCTCCCCTCCCCTACTCCCCTCCCCCTCCCTCCCTCCCTTCCTCCCCACCCGGCTCACACTGGCTTGAAGACCGACCAGAACTGAGGTATTAAAAGTAAGTTAAGGTCAAAACTTAGGTGAAAATGGTAAAAAAAAAAAAAATCCCTACGAGTTTGTTATGAATCCCAATAATAAGACCCTTGGAGCAAATGTTACTGAAAGTTGCACCAAGTCTTAGGAGGCGTCCGATATGAGAGGGAATGGGTCACAAAGACGCCCGAGTAGGCGAAAGAATGAGAGGATGTGATGATAACTTAATTGAGGGCATTAAACGTGACACGGAAAAACTACGTGATTCCCAAAGTGGTAAATAAAGTGGCCATCATCAGCAGCGGTAAAAGACAGCCGACTCAAAGAGGGTAACATGAAAGTAAAGGCCATGATTCAGTCAGAATCGTTTCTTTGATCTTGCGCTCTTGCTGTTGAAATCTGAACTGAGTATTCAAGTACGAAGTCCAGAAACATAAAAAATCCCTAAAAAATATACACATACATATATATTCACTGGAAGTCAATCATATTTCACCAAATAAATGGTCAGAAGTTTCACTGAAAATCAAGTGCTTATTGGGAGGCATGAAATACTCTTAGAAAAAAAAATTGCAATCTTAAAAAAATGTTTTATTTTTGAGTAAAAATTAGAATCCTGTTTTCAATAACCGTCTTAGAAATAAACCACACGCACGAATGACCCTCATTGGCAAGCACTCGGATAACACTTTATGCGACTTAGAACCAAATCAGTCATATATTAAAGATGTTTTTCAAAGCGTAGTTACTAAAAAAAAAAATTTTCCTGAACGTATTTGGCATTAGAGAAACACCTAATTCTAGAATGACTCGTCCTTTGCTCTGGCGCAGGTCGCTAGGAATATCATCGTGAGGCCGCAAACGATGGATAAAAGATCATACAAGATTCAAAGTGGATTCAATTTTTTACTGGTTTACACAGGTTTCTCGCGGAAAGTTTCAGATCGTACCTTGTAGCATGCCCCTACCTTCAGATTCAGTAGTTTTATTACTTATTTTTCAATGTTTTCTGTTCTGGAATACCAGTGTCTCTTGGACCCGGTTTGTTCAAGGCTCTGTTGCTGACGAGTAACTCGCTTTTATGATTACCATGTATGAGTTTATTATTTTTCTTTTCTTTCAGAGCACCCGTTTTCGATCTCATAATCTGAAAGGGCAAGTTAACGTCCAAGCCAGAGAACTTCATCAGGTAAGGGCTCATTTAAAAAGATTGAAACATTTTTCTTATTCATAATCAGTAGTAAGGAATCCCCATGTTTAGGTCAGCACTAGAAATCTCATATTAATCCCAGGGCAAGACCTTCATGGAAATGACTCAAAATAGTCTTAGATCATGAATTTAAGCTAACTTTCTGAAATCGGGAGAAGTTGGGGTCAGCCAGAAAGAAGAGAAGCCTGCGGGGAAGCCACATAAACAATCCAGACAGCATCCATTTGAACAACCAAGGAAGCTAGAAGCATCTCGCTAGTCTAGAGCATTTGCGCAATCGCAAGGTTTGTGGAGGCTTCTGTAGGCCCACGGCTACAGGAAAGCATGGATAATATTTCTTGATTGTCTGGTGCAATTTCGATGTTCTAAGGTTGGCAGAGCTTCTTGTACTACCACGACCTTTAGAAAGAGTGGGTGATTTTTGTTCCTGATCTGGAGCAGTTGCACTGTCTCCAGGTATGTGGAGGCAGTTAAACTGCTAAAAAGTTGGTGGAAGCTTCTGTGAGCCTGTGAGTCATATTTCTTGCTGGTCCTAAGTAGTTGCACTGTTGAAAGGTTGGTGGAGGGTTCTGGTAGGCTTCTGAGTGACATTTCTTGCCGGTCCATATCAGTTGCAATGTTCAAGGTTTAAGTCTTCTTATAGACCAACAACTAATGAAGATTGTAAGTGATATTTCTTGATGATCCAGAGCAACGTAACCGTTTTAATGTTAGCGAAAGCTTCTTGTAGTCCCTTGTATTGTTTTTCTTTCTGGTCTAGAGCAATTACACTCTTGTAAGGTAGGCAGAGGCTTCTTAAAGGCCCGCGGCTGATGTAAACCATGGATTATATTTCATGTTGATTCAGAACAGTTTCACTGTTCCTTCGAGTACAGTCAGTGGAGCGAATGAGCGAGTGTTAATTGAACAAGAGGAATCAGGCCATTCCTAAGACATTTCCTTTAACTCTGAAATTTATGATTTCTATAAGACCCATTCCTTAATTATGTCCATCCTGGACATTTCTTAGCCACAACCTTCAGCAAGGAAACATATGGCGCCTCTGTGACACAGGTTTCACCAGTATAGTCAAGAGCATTACAGAACCATCCTCTTTCGAAGCGAATTCTATGAAAGGTTTCCGAGCCACATGTCTTATTTTAACAAGTACGAGAAATTTCCGAACTGAGGAGCTTCATTAGGAAGAAGCCAGGCATTTCCAAGTGCATTTAAGGGCTCAGAAATTACTGGGTCTGGTAATTTGTGGCTGCGTTAGGTCACTGGTCGTTGGTATTCGTCTGGGAAAAGCATTTTACCGAACCAACTCACGAGGAGAGGGAAGTCGTTTCGTTTCTTTCGGTGTTATTTATTTTAATAATCCAGGATTTAAGAAGAGTTTACTTACTCCTCACAAAGGCACAATCGTGAGCTGTTGTTTGTGAATCATTACATTCAACTGTTCATTTATCGAGTTGTATATATATTTATATATACTGTATATATGTACATGTATGTATGTATGTATATATATATATATATATATATATATATATATATATATATATATATATATATATATATATATATATATATGTATGTATATATATAGAGATGTATATGTATATATACTGTACATATATATGTGTCTGTCTGTCTGTCTGTCGTTCTGCTTACTCACGCAAATGCCGCAGATTAAAAAAGATAAGTGTTCTTAAACAAATAATGACGGTTCCATTCACACAGCAGCAGCAGCAGCGACATCCTTCAAATCCCTTTGTGCTGCCACAATCCCCGTAATAGAATAACAGCGTTCCTAAATGCCAGTGTTTGTAATGAAGGAAGCACGGTAAAATACGTGACGTAACGCAGGCCGCAACAACGGGAAGCTGAGACAGAATTTTTTCTCTGTAATGACATGTTGTTATTTGATAAACTATAATCTATTTCTGTGTTTCCCCCCCTTTGTCCTTTGCGTATAGGAAACTGTCGTGTTGCCGTATGATACAGGTACCGTAATTGTGACGTTTCTGCTCTGTCATTAAGCAGTCGCCTCTAAACAGCAGATGTGATTCATCTCACCTGCCAGGTATTTTCTCTCTAATGACGGAACAGGTAGCGCAGATGTGAAGGTGTAGAGAGCTAGCTAGCTGCCTGTCGCTTCTTTTGAGAAAAGTGTCTACAAAACTACAGCACTCTCGGTAGTTCGTGGAATGGTACGTGCGTTTATATGTACGTAGATACATACGTACATCATACACACAGACACATACATACGTGCATATATACATATATATATATATATATATATATATACACATATATATTTACATGTATGTATGTTTATAATTTATATTCTCTCTCTAATATCTCTCTCTCTCTCTCTCTCTCTCTCTTCTATATATATATATATATACATATATATATATATATATATATATATATATATATATATATATATATATATATATGTGTGTATATATATATATGTATGTTTATATATATATATATATATATATATATATATATATATATACATATATATATATATATATATATATATATATATATATATATATATATATATATATATATAAACAAACAAATAGAAGATTAATGCCTGTTTGCAAGCCCTTCGTGATAGTGGTTTATATTTTCCGGTTAAAGTTTTAATTTTTATCCCGCTGAAAGTATGTTAACGTGAGGCTCGTGATAATTGAAACGTCAGTTATACAGAATCATTTTCAAAACTCATTTTTGTACTCTTTAATAATGTAGATTAAAAGCTTCATTTGAAAAAAAACAACAATGTTCTATTTTCAGGCGTAATATTTTTTTTCAGTGTAAATTTCAGAACAGTTGTGTTGGCTCTCTTTAAGTAAAGAATTGTTTATTTGCATTTCTTAATAGATTAAATTTTTATGATAATGTTATCAAGTTCTTTTAAATGATTCACTTCTATATTTGTCTAGTTTATTCTAAGTAGTGAATTCTCTATCCATTGAGCAATAAAGAATTTTTATGACAAATATTTGGTTTTATGTTCTTACCACACATATGCATTAGAGGTTGACGCTGGTGACTTTATAAATACCATTATATCGTAACGCATTATAATTATACACTTTCTTGACATAAGTTAATGCATATACATTCAGAGGGAAAATTATTCATGCACATGTATTCTGTAAATACCAGAATAAGGGTGAAAGGAAAAATGCTTCCCAAGTGCTTTCCTTTATTTACTGTACACACATCAATGTATATTTCCCCACTAATTTGATATTTGCAACATATATATATATATATATATATATATATATATATATATATATATATATGTGTGTGTGTGTGTGTGTGTATGATGTATATATATGATATATATATGTATATATATATGTACATTATGTATATATATACATATATATATATATATATATATATATATATATATATATATATATATATATATATATATATGCCATGAATACACGATAAATCCTCCTGGACGCGAGATGAAAATCCACTGTTAATACCAGAATTAGTGAGAAATATACATTGATATATATAGTATGCATATATACATACATGTGTGTATGTATGTATACATATACATATTCATATACATATATGGAAAAACCGTCAGTGAAAGGGGGGGAGGGGCAGTGTGTCTCAAGGGTAAGTTTTGTCACACGAGATCGCAGGAATGCATTTACACGTCCACGTCAAATTTGCATACAATAACACAAGCCACGCCGCACAATAGTCAAGGCGCTTGCCCTTTCATTTTTAGCCGTGGCCTGAGAGGTTCCTGAAGATTAACTATATGCAGTGGCTGTGTTTTGTTTGTGTGTTATTTCTGGAGAGTTTCCTCCTCCTCCTTTCGAAGGTACGGAAAACTGGGCTTGTTGGATTTTCCTTGACTGGAAACGAGACTTGAGATTTCCAGTCCTAAAGGCCTGGATTTCTCTTGACTGAAGACAAGACGTAGAGATTTTCAGTCCTACAGGCCTAGATTTTCCTTGACCGAAGACAAGACTTAGAGATTTTCAGTCTCAAAGGCCTGGATTGCTCTTGACTGAAAACAAGACTTAGAGATTTCCAGTCCTAAAGGCCTGGATGTTTCTTGACTGAAATAGAGACTTAGAGTTTTTCAGTTCTAAAAGCCTGGATTTTCCTTGACTGAAGACAAGACTTAGAGATTTCCAGTCCTAAAGGTGTGGATTTCCCTTGACTTTACTTTTCAGTGCTAAAGGTATGGATTTCTTCTTGACTGAAACCGAGACTTAGAGAGTTTCAGTCCTACAGGCCTGGATTTCTCTTGACTGAAAACGAGACAGAGATTTTCATACCTAGAGGCCTGCATTTCTCTTGACTGAAAACAAGACTTGGAGATTTTCAGTCCTAAAGGCCTGGATTTCTCTTGACTGAAAACGGTACTCAGAGATTTTCAGTCCTAAAGTCCTAGATTTCTCTTGACTGAAGACAAGACTTGGAGTTTTTCAGACTTAATTAGGCCTGCATTTCTCTTGACTGAAAACGGGACTTAGAGATTTTCAGTCCTAAAGGCCTAGATTTCTTTTGACTGAAAACGACACTGAGGGATTTCCAGTCTTGAAGGCCTGGATTGGTCTTGACTGAAAGCAAGACTTAGAGATTTTCAGTCTTAAAGTCCTGGATTTCTCTTGACTGAAGACGAGGACTTACAGATTTTCAGTCCTGTAGGCTACTACAACTTGCGATTTTGTATGTATCATGAAAGCCTCTCTATGTTGAATAAGTGGCGTTGGTATGTTTGCTATGTCGAAGATTACTGTTTGCCAGTAGATGCATTAAAAGGATGAATTATAAACTTGACGATCAGTCAGAAATCATTTTCAAAGTTTGCACAGAAATGGTGCGTTCTGCCGCCTCCAGACTTCAGAAATTGTATTGGAAATGAGGCATTGTGTTAAGGAGGTTTGAGCTACACCCAAAAGACTTACCTCGAGTTCATTTTGTGTCGTTTGTGGCAAACAAGTATTTAAACAAGTATTACTTTGTTGAGTTGCTAACAGCTCAACAAATGCAAAATCTTTAGAGTCTGTTGTTATTCTTATCACTTCATCTCAAGCCCAAGACTTTAACGTCTTTTCATCCTGAATACTTTCAAACGTGAGTTTTCTCCATGCGTCGAATAATAATAATAATAATAATAATAATAATAATAATAATAATAATAATAATATTTTCGCAAATCAGAACAAAGAAGCCACTTACGTATGACCAAAAACCGTTTATTTTTTGCTTGAAGAATGTGATATGATTGAACGCTTTCTTCGTTAGAATAAAGGATTAAATCAGAAAAAAATCTGAAATGCAAAAATGTTAACTTCAGGATAATAGTTGAAATGCATTTCTGTATTCATATTGTCATAATTCTTTACGGAATGTTGATTCGTGTTTTGTATTTTTTTATCCATATTTAGCGGACAATATTCATTTTAAATAAAACCTGTACTGTGGTGTGCCAATATTACTATTAAAGTAAACTATTTTTTTCTTAGATATTCAGGTAGTCAGGAAGGCATCACACTTATGACGTTTTAATTACCGTTACATTATTATGTTTTACTGGCGACAGATTAGAATACAACACATATTTGATTGAAAAATACGTGTTACATTTCCCGGCGAATAAACAACTAAATCACCTAAATTAGCTGCTAATTCAAATATCGAGGGAGAAATGATTCCAGCACATCTGGATAAAAAGGTTCAAATCGTAGGACATCCTGTTACGTAGATTTACTAAATATTTAATATATTTTGACTTATATTTTTTTTTATACTCTGGAATAGTTTTAACTTGTTTCTAAGAAAACTAAATTTTCTCCATCAGTCAAACAGATGACTACGAAAACCCAAATTAAAGTTATTAGGCAAAAGAGAGAGGTAATAAAGTTTTCCTTTTAAAATAGGATAATATTGTTAAAATATGTAAGTCGTATCTGCAGGACCAACATCGAGAGTCCAAGATGTCTTGTGTCTTCTCCCACTACCCAAAACTCCTTAGTCTCCTTCTTGTAACATCTCGCCCCTCAGAGAGAGAGAGAGAGAGAGAGAGAGAGAGAGAGAGAGAGAGAGAGAGAGAGAGAGAGATTCCAAGATGCCTTATGCCTTCCTCCACTAGCCACAACTCCTTATTCTCTGTTTAGTAACATCTCGCCGCTGGAGAGAGAGAGAGAGAGAGAGAGAGAGAGAGAGAGAGAGAGAGAGAGAGAGAGAGAGAGAGAGAGAGAGAGAATTTTCTGGAAATGGGATGAATTACTTTAAAGAAAAGAATCTGAGAAAGAAAGAATTTTTGGGTAGCACGATGAATTGCTTTAAAGAGAAAAAAATTTAATGGTAAAACTATGAATGAATTTGAAGAGAGAGAGGGTGAATTTAATGGTGATACGATGAATGAATCTGAAAAGAGAGAGAGAGAGAGAGAGAGAATTTAATGATGATACGATGAATGAATTTAAAAAAAAAAAAGAAAAAAAAAATCATGGTAATACTATGAATGAATTAGAAGACAGAGAGAGAGAGAGAGAGAGAGAGAGAGAGAGAGAGAGAGAGAGAGAGGCGTTGTCTCCGGGACATTCGTGTAATGGAACTTGAGGACAAGGACGGGAATTGTATACAGCGAGGGAGGGAGATGAGGGCGAGCTGTCAGGGTGTCAGAGACGCTGCCATTGGCACGCCACTCACCCGTCCGGCTCACCCTGGCTTACCTGTTTCCGGACCGTCAACGCCTGTCTCTCAGTTGCCCCCTCCCTACACCCCAGCCCCTCTCCTCCAAACCACCCCAAGCTCCCTGCCGACAAGCCCCCGGTGCAAGGGCCTTTACTACCCCCATACCGCTTGTCCGATATAGTCCCGCCCAGCCTGTTCTCTCTAATTTAATTTAATTCTCTTTAAAATTTAATCTCATCGTCTCTAAGTCAAAATCTCATCTCTAAATTAATTCATCGAATTGCCTCAAAATAAATTAATTCATCGTCTTAATTTTTAATTCATCATTTTAGCATGAAATTCTGCCTTTCAGATTCTTCTCTTTAATTTATAGTATTAACATAAATTTCTCGCTCTCTCTCTCTCTCTCTCAAATATTTCATCGTATTGCCCTGAAGCTATTTCTCTCTCAGATTCTTCTTTCAGTTCATTGTATTACGTTAAAATCTCTCTCTCTCTCTCTCTCTCTCTCTCTCTCTCTTCTTCTTCTTTCTCTCTCTCCCTCAAAAAAAAAAAAAAAATATATATATATATATATATATATATATATATATATATATATATATATATGTATATATAAACACACAAATACATATACTTTATATACCTATATATTGAGAGAGAGAGAGAGAGAGAGAGAGCTTAGAACAGAATGAGAGTAACGACAGTTCAATCGCTTTTTCTTCAGGCTATAATGTAATGACAACGTAAGCAAAATTCACCTGATTTTTGTATCGTAGGCAAAAGCAGAGTAAGTTTAAAAAAAAAAATAGGACCACTTATCCAATGCTTTTGAGAATTAAGGGCGAAAACAATTTACATATGGCTATTGTTTAGCGATCTTGTCAAGAGAACGGTACTTGACACTTGAGTATAGTTGGAGCTTGATGTAACAAACAGCAACAACAACAACAACAGTAATAATAATAATAATAATAATAATAATAATAATAATAATAATAATAATAAACGCAATAAGAAAAAACAGATTGTAGAACTGTACTTGACACTTGAGTATAGTTGGAGCTTGATGTAACACAATAATAATAATAATAATAATAATAATAATAATAATAATAATAATAATAATAATAATAATAATAATAATAATAAACCCAATAAGAAAAAACAGATTGTAGAACTGTACTTGACACTTCAGTATAGTTGGAGCATGATGTAAAAAACAACAACAACAACAGCAACATTTAATAATAATAATAATAATAATAATAATAATAATAATAATAATAATAATAATAATAAAACTCTAAACACAATAAGGAAAATCAGATTGTATTCGTTACATCACCTGACAGATCACTCGAAGATGGCAGCATTTTCTTCACTCATCTTTTATACTCCTCCTGCCCAGTCCCCTCTCCCTCCTCCTCCTCCTCCTCCTCCTCCTCTCCTCCTCCTCCTCCTCCTCCTTCCTCCTCCTCCTCCATCACTACGTCTTTTCATGGGGCTCTAATCCCTCACACTATAATTCAGCAGCCAATAAATATAAACAAAATTATGGCACGATCCTACCAAGTCCTCGTAATCCATCAGGGCAGAATTATCAAAATTATAATTCACAGATGAGGAGACGACGCGTCTCGAGGCCGTGTGGCGCTGGCAGAAGAAGAAGAAGAAGAAGGTGAAGAAGAATGTGAATAAGAATGTGAAGAAGTAGAAGAAAAATGTGAGGAAAAGGCAGAGGGAGAAGAAGACGATGAAGAAGAAGGAGGAGAAAAAGAAGACGAGGAAGAAGAATTAAAAGAAGAAGAAGTAGAAAAAGAAGAAGATGGTGAAGAAGTATGTGAAGAAGAATGTGCAGAAGGAGAAGGAGAATGGGAAGAAGGGGTATGAGGAGGAGAAGACGATGAAGAAGAAGAAGAAGGAGGAGAAAAAGAAGACGAGGAAGAAGGAATTAAAAGTTGAAGAAGAAGAAGAAGAATGTGAAGAAGTAGAAGAATGTGAAGAAGAGGCATGGGGAGAAGAAGACGATAAAGAAGGAGGAGAAAAAGGAGAAGAAGACGAAGAATCAAAAGAAGAACAATCAGAAGAGGTAGAAGAAAACGCAGAAGAATCAAAATCAAATGAAGCTGAACAAGAAGAAGAAGAATAAGCAGAAGACACTAGTATTTTCACCTCATAAAGGTACGAACGCCAGCGAACATCAAGGCTTTTTCGAAAGAGGATCGGATCATCCATCACCGGGTGGGGTTTAAGGCTATCATCATCCCGCGAAGGGTATTCGGGAGGGTCGTAAAGGCGATCAGATCTTGTGATGCCGATGCTACTTCGTCACGATTTCAGATGCCCCTGATGGATAGGTGCTGATCCTCGGCCCTCCTCTATGGCCGGTGTTTGCATTGCATAAGAATATCTTTTTCATGTGTGTGTGTGTGTGTGGGGTTTTTAAAATTATTTTTGAGGGTAAAATGATGCAAAATTTCTTTTGTTATTGTGTGGGGAGGTTTAAATTATTTTTGGGTAAAATGCTTGCTCACATATCTAAAATGTGATGCAAAATTTCTTTTTTAGTGTGTGTGTGGGGGGGTTTTTAAATTTTTTTGGGGAAATTTGCTCACATATATATCTAAAATATAATGCAAAATATCTTTTTTATTGTGTGTGTGGTTTTTTTTATTACTTTTGTAGGGTAAAATATTCGCTCACATATCTAAAATATGATGCAAAATTTTTTTTATTGTGTATGTGGGTTTTTTAAATTATTTTTGGGGGGCAAAATGCTTGCTCACATATCTAAAATTTGATGCAAAATGTATTTTTTATTGTGTGTGTGGGTATTTTAAACTTATTTTTGGGGGTAAAATAATTGCTCACATATCTAAAATATGATGCAAAATTTCTTTTTTTATTGTGTGTATGTATGTGTGGTTGTTTTTTTTTATTATTATTATTTTTGGGGGGTAAAATGCTTGCTCACGTATCAAAAATATGATGCAAAATTTTAAAACACGTAAGAAAACTTTTTGTATTGTCTGTGTGCGTTTTTTAATTTTTTTTTTTTTGGAGGGGGAACAAAAGGCTTGCTTACATGTCTAAAATATGATGCAGAAAGAAAAATTACTTAAACAAGATATCTTAGGGAAATATTATTCACCTGATAATATATAAAGAACCTCGGTTTTTATTAAGTTGCGAACAAATAATAGTTAATTTTTAAGAAGAACTACAAATTATGTAAAACTGCGACAGGAAGGAAAAAAGAATCATACGAAATGATAAAATAAAATAACACGTTGTGTAAAAGAACAGCTTTCAAACTATTGCAAAGCAAAGATACGACAAAAAAGAACAAAATGCATAAAATATGTGATTGTAATATATATATATTTGGTATATACATAGGATATATATATATATATATATATATATATATATGTGTGTGTGTGTGTGTGTGTGTGTCTGTGTGTGTAAACACGCCTGTGAAGGGATTTGTAGCTTTCTTGCCAGCCTAGTGAGGGGATACAATTGAATTGAACTTAGGTTCAATTCTTGGATGAGATAGGCAATGGATTATGCGCCAAAATATAATAAGCTGCTTTAGGCCACGACCAGAGTAGAAAAGTGCATGGCCTTGCAACCTCATCCGCGGAATCCAAGAAACAGAAGATCAACACCTACTGATTCTTAGTAAAGAATTATATATGTATGTATATATATATATATGTATGTGTATACATACACACATATATATATGTATGTATATATACGTATATATATATATATATGTGTGTTTTAGAAATATATATATATATGTATTTCTAAAACATTCTCCCTTTATTTTATGTCCACAGCAAAAGCAAAGCAATTGGGTGTAACACAAAAGCATACGTGGGTGTATTATCAGCTCTCCTGATATGCAGGGTGTATTTTACAGGAAACGCCTGTGACCCGAACCTTTCAAAAGTGTTCTTATTTCTACATTTAAAAAAAAAAAAACCTTTACAGAATTTCCAGAGAAAAACCTTTTCTCTCTCGTTAGTCAGGGAAATGATTCATTCGTTTACTCAGAAAAGAAAGAATGCATTATCAAGAAGCAAGCAGTGGTTACCTTTTACAAGAGAAAAAAAATATGAACAGTTTGCGATGATATTATTCTGAATTTCTAAATATTCGAGTTTCTCGTTCTGATGCATCTGATATATATATATATATATATATATATATATATATATATATATATATATATATATATATATATATATATATATATATATATGTATATGTATATACATATATATATATATATATATATATATATATATATATATATATATATAAAGCTAGTTCCAGGCGGTTTTGGATAACACCTGTCAGGATATGTCTTCTCATTTGCTCTGTAGAAATCCTGTTTCTATTTTCCTGACTTTTAAGAGCTTTCACCGTTCCAACGGCTGATTCAGTCGTGATTACATTCCGTTCTTTGTTTGTACCGTACCTACATTCTACGATCAATAATAATAATAATAATAATAATAATAATGATAATATCCTTTATTTCAATCCCAGGTACTTTACAACACACAAAATTAAGTCACACGGGATTTTAATTGCAGTTTGGGAATATTATACTTGGTAGTGAGTATTCGACTCAGAATATATTATAACTACGTAAAAAAATACCTATATTATTTACTAGAAAACTTTGCATTGTAAACAAGGCTTCATAAACCAACATAGGTGATAATATTTGCTACATAATTCAAGTTAATTCTATTACTGTTAGATTGATATCAGCAGCACTACGAGGGCCGTAACCTCTATTGTACCTTGTAGGAGGGTAGTGCCGGTAATGCACTTCATATGGTACACTGTAAGCATTGCTGAAGTTTGTTTAAAAGTGTTACTAAAGGTTGCTTGCAGAGTCCCTTCGATCCCTAACTGCACCCACTTTTCGACCTTTTACTTGACCTCTGTTCCCACTTCCTTGCTTCCATTTTGCTGTCCAACCACTCCAACTTCCTCATTTCACCTCAAGCACTGAATGACTGAAAGCGCCAAAGTGCTTGGCCTTATAGCCAAGTTTTCATAAATCCATTTCATTAATTTCTATTGCAATGTAAAATTGTTCATTTATCAAATTATCTCTACCACGTTGTAAGTCATTATATTTTTTACTATAGGACTTTTTCCCTTATTAGCTTTCTTCTGTAATCCGTTTGTTTCGTTGCTTCCCTGTTTCACCTGTTTGTTAGTAGTTTACTCTGAAATTTATTTGTGGAATACTCCGAAAATTGTAGAATACTCCGAGAAATTGTTTGATTGACTGATTGTAGGGTTTATATCAGACAACAATTGATCAGATTTTGGCAAAGATCCGCAATTTCGAAATCGGATTTACCCTGCAAACTGAAGTGCTCTGAACATCAACAGTTAGTGCGTGATACTCATTTCATTGAGCTTCCTCATCCGCATTCCTCTTAGGTTCCACTACAGTATTAACTGTCCTTCACCCGAGGTCCTTCATAACGATCATTATGAATCTTAATAGTTTTCTTTTTGGAGAAGTAAAGATGGCGGTGCATCTGAAGAAGTGAGGATACCAGGCAAAGTTAAAGAGCAGTGTTATGTTAACGCTTTAGTTTTTTTTATTTGTTGCTAAGCTATTTGTTTGAAATTTATCTGAAGGTAGTATATTTCTCACTACTCAAACACATATTCACAAGTGAATAATTGCCTGACAACCCTACGACAATAACTATAATGAATATGTGTATGTATATATA
>NC_089761.1:25710643-25725643 GCF_040412425.1 Macrobrachium rosenbergii | reverse complement strand
TATATATATATATATATATATATATATATATATATGTATATATATATACATACATACATATACCTGTAAATTGATTTCATACCTCCGGAGTTTGGGAAATTTGCTCATCGAAACCTTTTACTGCCTGGACTTAGATATTATTTAACGCAATTATTGTCAGCAAAAGAAATATTTCTGACTTCGAAACTGAATACCAAGTGCTAGATTCAGTTGGAATTGTGCCCTGTATTGACGCTGGTAGTCCACCATTCCCGATTCAGCAGCTAAAGCATGAATGTGGTAAAGACATTGCTTGCTTGCATCTCAGGAGTCACTCCTTATCACGGCAAAACGGCTTAATGTTGAAGATAAATACACCTTCATTCGTCACACTGCTGAGTATAATCGTGATCGCTCAGCCTAGCGAGAAAAAAAAAAAAGAAAAAAGAAAACGTGGAATGAGTCAGTGGGGGAAACTACGGTATTCCAAGTAATTGCAACACGAGACCTCTAAGAATTGTTTCACCATACCTCGTCCCGAGTCTCCTCCGAGAAGAATAATCGTGAAGCGAAAGAAACCCCGACCATTGTTGCCCCTTTTCCCAGTAGGTGTACATTACGAACCCCGTAATTTGACGGAGATTTTGATAGATCGTATATCACGCTCAACTGCCAACGGAATGTATACCTTACGCGGCCACAGATATTGCGTCATTCTCACCTGCTTATTCCTGGCGTCGTGCTAGGTGGTTGTTTTTGGCAGCGGTCCCGACTGCACGATCTCAGACACGATCTTGACATCAAGCTCGTCACCTTATTATTCGGTTTTTTTACGACGCGCGAAATGCCTCTCTCTCTCTCTCTCTCTCTCTCTCTCTCTCTCTCTCTCTCTCTCTCTCTCTTCGAGTTTTAGGATTCTGAAGAGGCAATTCTGTTTGATAGAGGAGCTGAGAAGGTTTGTAAAGTCTTCATATATTTTCGTTGGGTGACCTCCAGCCATGGATTACGAGCGAAAGGGAGCCACTTATTTCAGAAATATTAAAGTGGATATGAGTAAGAATTTAAGAAATAACTGATATTTTGGCATTTTTCCCTTTAACATAAAATTGTTATACTGTATATTTCTTCATACCAATTTTTTTTTTTTTTTTACTCTTCCGATAACGGATAACTCTAAGATAAAATTAGCAGTATCTGTCAGGCTGAGGTTTAAACAATACTTTCATTTCTTATGCAATTGTTACTTTATTGCACGCTGCCCTAAGGGCAAAAAGCCATGCTGGCATAAGGCTATCTTAATACAGACAACTTGATTGTCGTTAAATTTAGATGGTCATTTACCAGTACAGGATCTTAATTCTTCTGCTATCCTGTAATGGCTATGTTATCATCACAGAAATAGATCTGTGGCCTTTATTGTACTTTCTCTTCAATGACGTGGATATGGATTTCATACTTCGCTTCGTCGTAGTATTTTTAATATTAACAAACTGTCGCTATATATATATATATATATATATATATATATATATATATATATATATATATATATATATATATATATATATATATATATATATATATATATATATACAGTATATGTATGTGTGTATACGCATTTATAATTTATTTTATCTATGTATATCTGTTCATTCATATATGCATATATATACACATTCATATATATATATATATATATATATATATATATAGTATATATATATATATATATATATATATATATATATATATATATATATATATATATATATAATATATATATATATATATTATATATTATATATATATATATATATATATATATATATAATATATATATATCTTATATCTTAGTTGCAAGAACAATAATTATCCAAACCGTTTTTGTTTTTAACTGTGGTTTATTTATGAATTTCTGCCCCAGTTTCAAACTAACCTGCGTTCTGTAAAACAAAATAAACGAATATGCTCAATCAATAAATGAGCAATTTGAACGAATAAGACGATTCCACAAGGGCAAAGAGACTTAGGTTTTAACGCGAACAACACTTACAAAAACAAACTGCTGGAAATATTAAACATCAGAAATAAATTTTCCAGTGTTCTGTTAGCGTCATAATCAAGGCCACCGAAAATAGATCTATCTTTCGGTGGTCTCGGTATAATGCTGCTTGAGCCGCGGCCCATGAAGCTTTAACCACGGCCCAGTGGTGGCATGTCTTATATCGTTGCCAGATGCACGACTATGGCCAAATTTAACCTTAAAGAAAATAAAAACTACTAGGGCTAGAGGGCTGTAATTTGGTATGTTTGATGACTGGAGGGTGGATATCAACATACCAATTTGCACCCCTCTAGCCTCAGTAATTTTTAAGATGTGAGGGCGGACGGACAGACAAAGCAGGCACAACAGTTTTCTTTCACAGAGAACGAAAAATCAACCGCCAAGAAAGAAATCAAGAAGCCTTTGGAAATAATTTATGAGCGGAGTTAAGAGCCGCACCATGTTTCGAATGGAGTTAAGGGAGCGTATCATCTTTCGGAATGGCGCGGTCTGATTAGTCTCCCACCGGGCATGAAATTTACTTTTTATTGACGCCATTTATCGCCTCCCGAAGGAGAAACAGATCTGCGGTGCCCCGCGTGATTTACGCCGACAATATACTAAAGAAATCGCCCATCGTTGCGCCGCGATGGAAAAGGAATGGCCACATATATTTAACGCTCTTCCTGTGTCCACATCTCCGGAGGAAGATACGCATGGTCCTGCGGCGGTGATGAAGGCGCTTTGCCGGACCTTTCATAATATTTCGCCGGGTATTGTAGAATTCATTGGTCATTGTTATTTAAGTATATATATATATATATATATATATATATATATATATATATATAGGTATATATATATATATATATATATATATATATATACACACACACAATATCCAATAATCTTGTTCTTCATTGTAAAACCATGTATTGTAATGGTTATCATTATATAATTCAAAAGTCACATTATAATTAACTCTTTCATTGCATGATCTTTTCTTTACAATTACTTACTTTCATTCCAGAAATACTTATGGATTTACAATGAAGGCGGTTTACTTGTAGGCCGTTATGTAATTCACCAGTCATTATATAATTCCTTGGTCACTGTATAATGCACCGGTCAGTGTACAGTCTTTTTATTCGAGTATTTTCGGGACTGAGTCAGAAACTTTCAACAAAATGAAAATTCTTCCAATTCTTTCATTGGAAGTGAAGAGGTTTTCGCTGAAGAAAGGGAATCTGTTTCTGTGTTAGACTTACTGAAAGAAGTTTAATTACAATATAAACTATTGTGTCTGTCTATTTACGGAATTTATTTGTACAATGTTAAAAACTATATCATAAAAACTGTATCATTGTAATACGCGATGTCTATTGGATTTCTTTTTAAGATTGATATGGTTAACAAAGTACTTCATTAATATTTTGTTTCTCCTCTCATAGTTTTCGCCGATAAAATTTACAATTCTTTATATTCTTGCCTTCGATTTTGTGGGGTTGGGGGTCGGGGGTTGGGTGCTGGTTGACCCTTTGTGGAAAACCCAAGTACTTTTTATTTTTGTAGTTTAACTTCTATGTATAGAATTCACTCCATTGTATTTTATGCGAAATAAAGCCTTTATTATTATTATTATTATTATTATTATTATTATTATTATTATTATTATTATTATTATTATTATTATTATTAAATGAAGGCGGCTTAATATGAAGGAATTCAGAATTATACTCGAGATTTCACTGTTACGATACTCAGTTTGTATATCAGCATATTGTTGTCCAAAACTGCAATGAGAATTTAACTTCATTAACTCCAGACGGTCTCAAACCAGGATAAAAAAAAAAGTAGCATTTAACTCCAGTCGGTCTCAGATCCGGATAAAAAGAGCAGCAGTAAATCCAGACGGTCTTAAACTCGGATAAAAAAGTAGCATTAACTCCAGACGGTCTTAAACTCGGATAAAAAAGTAGCATTAACCCCAGACGGTCTCAAACTCGAGTAAAAAAGTAGCATTAACTCTAGACGGTCTGAAACCAGGATAAAAAAAAGTAGCATTAACTCCAGACGGTCTCAAACCAGGATAAAAAAGTAGCATTAACTCCAGACGGTCTCAAACCAGGATAAAATAAATAGCATTAACTCCAGACGGTCTCAAACCAGGACAAAAAAAGTAGCGTTAACCTCGGACGGTCGCTAATCCGAGTAAAAAAGTAGTATTAACTCCAGACGGTCTCAAACCCGAGTAAAAAAGTAGCATTAACTCCAGACAGTCTCAAACCCGAGTAAAAAAGTAGCATTAACTCCAGACATTCTCAAACCCGAGTAAAAAAGTAGCATTAACTCCAGACGGTCTCAACTCGAATAAAAAAAAAAAACAGGTCTAAGCGTAGTAAATACCAAGCATGACTGAAGCTTGTATAACAAGCTTTATCAGTCTCTTGGTAACGGTAATGGATCATAATGAGACCCGAGTGCAAGCAGCGTAAGTCAGCCTGTTGTGCAGATGGTGTAGCGTTCAAAAATAAACTTTTTTTTATTTGTCATTTTATTAATTTAACCAGGTTTGTCACCGGTCTTTCCTTTGCCTTCCCTTATTTCCTTTTACACCATTTTAGTTTTCTGTAGAAGGAAACTATTGTGCCGGCTTTGTCTGTCCGTCCGCACTTTTTTCTGTCCGCACTTTTGTATGTCCGCACTTTTTCTGTTAACCCTCAGATCTTAAAAACTACTGAGGCTAGAGGGCTGCAAATTGGTCTGTTGATCATCCACCCTCCAATCATCAAACATACCAGATTGCAGCCCTCTAACCTCAGTAGTTTTCATTTTATTTAAGATTAAAGTTAGCCATAATCGTTCGTCTGGCACCACAATAGGTGCCAACAACACAGGCCACCACTGGACCGAGGGTGAAAGTTTTATGGGCCGCGGCTGATAGTTTCATGGCGCGTGGCTGAGAGTTTCATACAGCATTATACGCTGTACAGAAAACTCGATTGTGCCGAAGAAACTCCGGCGCGTTTTTTTACTTGTTTAAGAATGGACTTGAGAATGATGTTGGGTCTTGTAATAACAATTTTGCTTCATAAATAAAAGGGTTTGTAGGATGATGCCTAAAAAATAAATGATCGTAACGCAATGATAGTGATGATAATTGTAGTAGCGGCAAAAGAAGAAGAAGATGATGATGATGATAAAGAACAAGAGGGAGAAGAGCATTAGATAAAGTTGAAGCTAAGAAAAGTAATATCTGATAACGGGAACTTTGCAAATAAATTACAAAATAAATTATCCTAAGGCTATAAAAGTAGTAGTAGAAGAAGAAGAAGCAGAAGATGAAGAGCAATTGACAAAGCTGAAGCTAAAGAAAAGTAATATTTGATAAAGGGAACTTAGTAAATAGATTAAAATCCAAGAGAATGGAAAAATTGAAACTGGGAAGACAGCGGAAAACTGAAGAAAATGAAGCTGATAAGAAGATTGATTTTAGTGAAACAAAAAAAAAAAATTTGATAAAGTTATATAATTCGTTAATAAAGGGATGAAATTTACGAAGAGAAGGTTAATAACAGCAACAGCAACTGGCCAGTAAGTGAAGGGACTGAAGGAGATTTTAGCAATGTAATAGAAACATGTTGTAAACAAGTACTACAATCAAGGCCACCGAAAACAGATCTATCTTTCGGTGGTCTCGGGATAATGCTGTATGAGCAGCGGCCCATGAAACTTTAACCAAGGCACGGTGGTGGCCTATCCTATATCGTTGCCAGAAGCACGATTATGGCTAACTTTAACCTTAAATAAAATCAAAACTACTGAGGCTAGAGGGCTGCCATTTGGTATGTTTGATGATTGGAGGGTGGATGATCAGCATACCAATTTACAGCCCTCTAGTCTCAGTAGTTTTTTAAGATGTGAGGGCGGACGGACGGACGGACAAAGAGCCATCTCAATAGTTTTCTTTTAAAGAAAAGTAAAACGAACGCAGCGCGTTCAGGTACCAACAACCATCAGGTGAGCGGCGATGATTAATTCCCGGTGAACAAACACCTGTCTTCGTCAGCCAATTACCTTCGGCGGCCGCTAACCGCATCGCATATGACTCACAGCGCGGACATCGCCCATCACCGCGCCCGTTGATGGATCGCTACGCCTCCGCGCTGGTTGCGAGATTTCGGGGGTTGTGGGGACCCATTCGTCAAACATTTGCCATAGGTGTCAGGCAGGGAGGAGGGGAAAGATAGCCGGTGTGCGATGCTTTCTCTCTCTCTCTCTCTCTCTCTCTCTCTCTCTCATCTTAAAGAGCGTGATTAGTCCTCATATAGTCTTCATATTCATCATCAGTGTTATTAGCATTAAGATCATTATTATTAATTATTATTGTTATTAATTATGTTTCCAACGTACTTCTCTGCGAGTCAGGTCAGGCCGGTGCAATGCTTTCTCCCAACCCCCCCTTCTCTCTCTCTCTCTCTCTCTCTCTCTCTCTCTCTCTCTCTCTCTCTCTCTCTCTCTCTCTTGTATATATGTCTACTACGTGAATATTATCATTATTATTAATATTACTGCTGTTATAGTTATTATCTTAAAATGCATTTATCACTCATGTCAGGATCCAGGTGTAGTCTATCTCTCTATCTCTCTCTCTCTCTCTCTCTCTTCCTCATTCGTATTTTTGTGTAATATATCTTTATCATAATCATTAACGTCATAATTATTCCAGATATACAGACATGCCATAACTGATAGGTATCTCTCTCTCTCTCTCTCTCTCTCTCTCTCTCTCTCTCTCTCTCTCTCTTTCTCAAAAACTGCTGTCTCAGCAAATATCATATCCCTACCATTATCATAATTAACGTCATACTTTTCCTAATCTCTCTCTCTCTCTCTCTCTCTCTCTCTCTCTCTCTCTCTCCAAAAACTGGTGTCTCACAGCAAATATCATATTCCTACCATCATCATAATTAACGTCATACTTTTCCTAATCTCTCTCTCTCTCTCTCTCTCTCTCTCTCTCTCTCTCTCTCTCTCTCTCTCTCTCTCTCTCTCTCTCATATGTACACAAGGTGACTAATCTAGACGCATAAATACGTGCATGGAAGTAAGTTACTCAGCAATTTTTTTTTATCATGATAAGCATCATAGTTTTCCTCTCTCTCTCTCTCTCTCTCTCTCTCTCTCTCTCTCTCTCTCTCTCTCTCTCTATTACCGCCAATTAGTCATCAGTTCAATTCGGAATTAATTATCGCAAGTTAAATTTTCTTACCTTCCATTACTAATGTTATTGCTTTAGTAAACACATTGACTGTCACAAAAATATGAAACTGTATTTCACTTTTTAATTGAACTATATTATTATTATTATTATTATTATTATTATTATTATTATTATTATTATTATTATTATTATTATTATTATTATTATTTTTTCTGTTTCTCGAAGATGATGATTACTTAAATCTATGTAGGACCTGGTTTTTATAGAAAATATGACAATATCGTAGAGGAATTAGTTTTAAAGTGAATTAAAATGAACGAAAAAGGACGGAATTTAAAATAAAAATGTTTTCTCTCTCTCTCTCTCTCTCTCTCTCTCTCTCTCTCTCTCTCTCTACTCTCTATATATATATATATATATATATATATATATATATATATATATATATATATATATATATATATATATATATATATATATATATATACTTTGTATATATCACATATATACACACATATATATATATATATATATATATATATATATATATATATATATATATATATATATATATATATATGTATATATATATATATATATATATATGCATAGATATATATATATGTATACATATATATAATATATATATGCATATACAAATAATATATATAGAGATAGACTGATATACTGCATATGTTAAGAGCAAGAGGCTGACGAACGGACAGACAGACAGACAGAGCGAACGAGAGAGAACAGACACACTCAGCATAGATAAAAAAAAAAGATAAAAAACTAAAAGAAAAAAAAAATTCCAAGGCGACGGCCGTTAACAACTAAAAATCCTCGTAGTCGCCATTATAGTTAGAGGAGCGGCAAGTTGAGTTGACGAGCGCGCCAGTTGATAGGTTGACAGGGAGGCGTTTCTCCCCCCGTCTGTTTTCATGGCCGATTCCGGGTAATGATCTGTCATGTACGGGCTCGGAGGGTGTTATTTGCGGTGTTTATTAATGGCAAATGGCGAGTGATTTAAAACGCGGCCGCGTTGATAGACTAGTTGCCGTGGCGAGAGATTTTTTTTTTTTTTTTTTTTTTTTACGTCCTCCATGGAGGAAAGAACAGTTGACATGCTGAGGAGTAATGATTGTCATTACTACCGTTTGCTGCTCTCGGTTGATGGGCGAATTGACGTGTGGTCTTTCGTCAGCGCTTCTACTCAAGTGTGGCTTTTTCTTTTGAATATATATCGTATATATATATATATATATATATATATATATATATATATATATATATATATATATATATATATATATATATATATATATATATATTTACACAGTATATATATATACATGCATACACACATATGTATATATATACATTTGTGTGTGTGTAGTTTTTTGGTATCTGCTGCATGTAAATTCCCTTCAAAGAATTCTTACCTGTCTTTCTTTATGATTTATAGTCTCTGTAATAGGTCTGGTATTTTCCTTCTATCCTTGTTTTTTTTTATCTTTCATTATCTCACTCCAAGACTGTTTACCCTTGGTTTCAAGGCCCTGTTGTGTACCATTACCCCTCACTCTAGGTCCCTTCCGTCTTCTGGATCTAGAATGTAAATTTTTCCATCGTCTCCTGAGCCTACAGTACCTGTGGGCCCCTCTTCCCCACTCTGCGGGTATATATTGATTTCTTGCATCATTCATAACTGTCTCTTTTCCATTACATTTAACAAATATTCAAAAGCACTCACTCCATCGATACATGACTAAATTCTCTTCAGACAGCACCTCTTCGTTTCTATCCTTTAGTATAAAATCTACTTAATCATTAACGTATTTTGCATCATTTGCCTCTTTCCAGTGCAATTTCGTCTCTCCTTCTAAGTTCTTGCTAAAATTCATCTCAAAGTTTTCATAATCTCATCTTGGCATCTCTCATTATCTCTTTGACTTCTGCTGAACCTCTCTTCGCTATGCTATGTCATTTTGAGTAATCTGCCGTTTTCCTTTCTTAAACCTTTCATTTGGCTATCTTCTCATCTCTTGCCTACATATGCCATCAAGCACTCCCCGCTGACTTAATGACCCCTTCTTTGAAGTTTGCACACTTTTCGTCCTTCACTCCCACTTCTGTTTCTTGAACCATAGCCTATGTTTTCATCTGCTTCCTCCCGCTATGCTAACATCATTTACTTCTTAACAGAATTCGCTTGTCTTAATTAGCCAGCTTGTGAAGTCTGTCTCTTCATTTGAAATTACTTACTTAGATATACAGAAAGAAATGACTGCCAGCGAATATTGTGAAGTTTACTTATTGTCTATAATTTGCTTCGCATCATAGATATACGGAAAGAAGTGACTGCCATCGAACGTTATTATGTTTGTTATTGCTGCAAAATAAGAATAAATATAACCCAGAAACTTGTTCCACGTATCCTTACAATTATGTCGACGATGACTTTCAAAAGATGCCGAAAATTTGTTCCCTCCAGGACCTCGCTTCTTTTGTCTATTAGTCACACATGCAAATGAAGCGTTGGGAGGTTTAGGAGAGAGGGAAGGGGAGGGGGAGGTGGAGGGAGGGAGGGGGGGTGGGGGAGTAACTTCCATCAGGGCCTCAGAGGTGCCACTTTGAGTCATTTGCCGTCTCGTCTTGGCAATGACTTAAACACCAGCCGTCATTCTGTGAATAATTTCGTTGCAAACGAAAGCAAACCTCCCCCTTCTCTCTCTCTCTCTCTCTCTCTCTCTCTCTCTCTCTCTCTCTTGGATGTGTTATCATTTGCAAGATCTCTCTCTCACTCTCTTTCTCTGCGGCAACGAAAACGGAGTGAAGCCTGTTCACTGCCGCGTCTGTTCCGCTGAAAAGAAATCGTCTTTCAACGTCTGAATATTTTTTCCCCCCTGACGTCGGGAGATTGGCAACATTGCCCCGGTGAAGTCGAGAGAAGGAAGGAATGAAAGGCTGGCAAGGGGTTTGGAGAAAGACGAGGGAGAGAATGGGGACCGGGAGGAAGGAGGAGGAAGAGGAAGAGGAGTGGGAGAGCAAAGGGGGGAGGGGGGGGGGAGGAAGCGAGGCAGGAGAGATTAGGGACCCAGGCAAGAGATGAGCGTTAACAAATCTAGGGTGTTATCTCTGAGGATCTGTTTGTAAATGCACTCACTTGACAGCAGCCATATTTCAAACACGAGGTCTCCAGCATCCGAGGGCGTCTGTGGGAGAGGGAGGGGAGGGAGGCGGGTATACTACGACGAGGGGAGTGAGAGAGAGGGGGAGGGAGGGAGGGAGGGAGGGAGGGAGGATGGGTATATGAGGTGGTGGAGGGGTACTTTTGGAGATGACTAGTTCGAGGCTGATGGTTTATGTAACTGATATCGAATGCATGATTTTTCTCTTTTTCTGAAGACTTCACTCGTTTTCTTTAATACATTTTTATCAATTTATCTGTTTGTTATTTTTTTTTTTTTTAATAAGTGGGATCTCTTCTTTCTGTATTTCCCTTTACTTCCTCTTGCTTCTTCCTAATGAACACCATATTTTTTGGAAGATTGAATTTCAAGTTAATGGTCCCTCTGGGGTTGTTCCACATGAATAGGTTTTATCTACTGAATAATAACAATAAAAATAATAAGGGAGCTTTAATATATAAAAAATATTAAATCCTGTAAGAGAAAATGAATGTTTACCATTTTGCCACTACTGAAGGATCTTCTGCATAACAGATGATAAACGAAGAGTTGTGCGTAGAGAATGATCAGATTAAAGAAAGAGGGAAAGGAATGGAGTAAAATGAGAGTGTGTATCAGATAATCTTGTAAATTAGATGACTGGCGTTTCTGAGAGATGTTGGTAAATTAATCAAAAAGGCATAACAGGAGTTTTCTACGATTTTATTGTGTATGAGAGTGACAATAATGCTAATATGATATGCAAATTTTTAGATACAAACGTAAAAAAAAATCATGAATTTCACATAAGGTTGAGCTTGATACATTTTTTCACACAAACTTAAAAAAAAATCATGAATTTCACATAAGGTTGAGCTTGATACTTTTTTTCACACAAACGTAAAAAAAAAACATGAATTTCACATAAGGTTGAGCTTGATACTTTTTTCACGCAAACTTTAAAAAAAAATCATGAATTTCACAGAAGGTTGAGCTTGATACTTTTTTTCACACAAACTTAAAAAAAATCATGAATTTCACATAAGGTTGAACTTGATACTTTTTTCACACAAACTTAAAAAAAATCATGAATTTCACAGAAGGTTGAGCTTGATACATTTTTTCACACAAACTTAAAAAAAAATCATGAATTGCACATAAGGTTGAGCTTGATACTTTTTTCACACAAACTTAAAAAAAAAAATCATGAATTTCACAGAAGGTTGAGCTTGATACTTTTTTCACACAAACTTAAAAAAAAATCATGAATTTCACAGAAGGTTGAGCTTGATACTTTTTTTCACACAAACTTAAAAAATCATGAATTTCACAGAAGGTTGAGCTTGATACTTTTTTTTTTTCACACAAACTTAAAAAAATCATGAATTTCACAGAAGGTTGAGCTTGATACTTTTCACACAAACTTAAAAAAACATAGAATTTCACAGAGGGTTGAGCTTGATACTTTTTTCCACACAAACTTAAAAAATCATGAATTTCACAGAAGGTTGAGCTTGATACTTTTTTTCACACAAACTTAAAAAAATCATGAATTTCACAGAAGGTTGAGCTTGATACTTTTTTTCACACAAACTTAAAAAAATCATGAATTTCACAGAAGGTTGAGCTTGATACTTTTTTTCACACAAACTTAAAAAAATCATGAATTTCACAGAAGGTTGAGCTTGATACATTTTCACACAAACTTAAAAAATCATGAATTTCACAGAAGGCTGAGCTTGATACTTTTTTTCACAAACTTAAAAAAATCATGAATTTCACAGAAGGTTGAGCTTGATACTTTTTTTCACACAAACTTAAAAAAATCATGAATTTCACAGAAGGTTGAGCTTGATACTTTTTTTCACATAAACTTAAAAAAAATCATGAATTTCACAGAAGGTTGAGCTTGATACTTTTTTTTTACATAAACTTAAAAAAAAATCATGAATTTCACAGAAGGTTGAGCTTGATACTTTTTTTCACACTTAAAAAAAATCATGAATTTCACATAGGTTGAGCTTGATCCTTTTCTTTCACGCAAACTTAAAAAAAATCATGAATTTCACTTAAGGTTGAGCTTGATACTTTTGTTTACTCAGTATGATATAAAAAAAAACCGAGTCCTATACTTGGTAATACAGTAAGTTGTTTGAAAATAAGTGCTGATTATAACATCTACGGCCCAATTTCCATTATGCCAATGCTCCCTAATAAGGTTGCTGAAAACAGAAAATTTCCTTCCTTGTCACAAAGCAATTTTGCAGTTAAAATTGTATTGCAATTGATCATTCAAGTGATACGAGTGTGGTTCAAGAGTTTTTGAAAATAAGGTATCAAGTGGACAAGTCACTTTCATTGCACACACACACACATATACTGAGGTATATATATATATATATATATATATATATATATATATATATATATATATATATATATATATATATATATATATATATATATATATATATATATATATATATATATATATATATATATATATATATATATATATATATATATATATATATATATATATATATATATATATATATATATATATATAAATTATATATAATATAAAAAATTATATATGTATATATATATATATATATATATATATATATATATATATATATATATATATATATATATATAATGTACAGCGTCTTCTTGTAGACGGGAAAATTCTGGAGGTTGTACATTTAGTCAAAATTACACAAACGGATGTGTCTCCAAGTTTATTCACAAATAATCATCACCAGCCACATAAGCACCTAAATTATTTTTTTGACTCCGGATTACGAATCGTATAAGTCGCCCCGAACGGGCAAATCCGCAAAGTATCGAAAGCTGCACAATCACAATCAATCAGAGTTGTGAGCAGACGGGAAAATTTGTGAGTTCATAAAACATCAAAAAGATTTCTCAGAAAGTCTTATATATATTTTTTGTAGTATTTTTTTTTTCTTACGAACTTCTTTTATTCCTCCATCACCCAAACGGTTTGCCATCTCATTCTATCTTTTGAAGGGTTCGTTAATAATCCCTCCGCTTGCCACCACATTCACGCAGAATCTCTTGATAAGTCTTCTGGATGTAAACTTTGTATTTATACATACGTATAGAAAACGGAAAATCATCCGGTCGTTTTCTGAATGCCCGGCATTTAATCGCCATCTTTCATACGGTTTTTAAAAGTTTGTCTTGATCGTGTTAGTTACGGGTCTTATCCGCGTGGACTGAGAAGAGAGAGAGAGAGAGAGAGAGGGAGCGAAAATTAATTCTTTAAAATATAATCTCCAAAGAAGATTAACTCCGCTGTCAACGTGCAAACATGAAGTCATCTTTTACCCTGTTTATTCCGAGAGAGAGAGAGAGAGAGAGGTGACGTGTAAGTGTGTGTGTTTGTGCGTGTCTGTGTGTGTTTATGCGTGTCTTTGTATTCGTGGCACTTATTTATCCCTATTTCTCGTCTTACCACTCGTTCCCTTTTTCTTTTTATTAGGTTAATTTACGTAAGACTTACGTATGGCTGTCGAGTCGACCGCTTCGTTTGAATCTGAGCAATTTTGTTCACGCATGCGCAGAGCACTTTGTATGGATTCGTAGCGTGATGATGCTAAATTAGTGTGACGCATTGGGACGAACGTATAAAATCGTTCAAATATAAATTATATATATTATATATATATATATATATATATATATATATAGAGAGAGAGAGAGAGAGAGATAGATAGATAGATAGATAGATAGATAGATATAATATTTATTTACTTATTTATTTATATGTCACTCACATCATAAAGCGGTGGTATGCATGATAATTATAACCACCTTTAAAATACAGACTCATTTAGTTGTAAAAAAAAAAAGAAATTTGAAACATGGTTGTATCAGTCTTATTAAATACAAATTTCTGTGGAATAAATCTCCTTTATATTTAGAATAATCCCTAAAACTTCAGAGGCAGTCCAGTTCTTTAAATGAACGAAGAACTTTGTAGACCTATGCCGCATCACTGATAATTTGAACAAACATAAATCAATTGGAACAAATAACAGTCTTGTTCTGCATTCACCATCCTGTGGATTCAACTTCAACAGCAATGCACAACCTGTGGAATAATTGTGTTTCAAACCTCTTGAAAAAATCCTAATATATTTGCGGATGAGTCAGTTTCCTTTATAAGCATTCCAAACTCAGTACAGCACATCCAGCAAGTTAAAAAATATGGCAAGGCTTCTTGAAAGAAAAAGCTAGTGACCTGAATAATAGCTATGGTTAGTTTCCAGACCAAATACCAGTTGACTACAGAATAGTCCTGAACCATATTGCTAGACCAGCAAACAGTTTAGCAGCTCTCAGGGAGAGACTGGTGAGCTAAAGAATAGTCCCCAGTTAGTTTCCAGAACAAATGCTAATTGACTAAAGACTAGTCCTGAACCAGATTGCTAGACCAATAACCGGTAGCTAGATTAGCAGCTCTCAGGAAAAGACTAGTGAGCTAAAGAATAATCCCACTTAATTTGCAGAACAATTACCAACTGACTACAGATTAAACCTGAACCAGACTG
>NC_089761.1:25678143-25705643 GCF_040412425.1 Macrobrachium rosenbergii | reverse complement strand
GAGAGAGGGAGGGAGAAGGAACATTTCTTGAACCTATTCCCTAAACTAATATCTCACAGACATTGTTCATCTTTGTACAGAGAGAGAGAGAGAGAGAGAGAGAGAGAGAGAGAGAGAGAGAGAGAGAGAGAGAGAGAGAGCATTTATTGAACTTATTCCTTAAGCCAATGTCTAAAACCAGAGTTTATCACTGTACTGGGAGAGAGAGAGAGAGAGAGAGAGAGGTGGGGGAGGCCAGGGAGAAAGCGAAGTGAATTATGGACGTTATTAACTTTATTCTTGCCATGATTGTGAAATTAATGAGGCACTGGACCTTTGTTAATGAATATCAAGATATCTAACTTTTACGAAACAAAAAGGAAAAATTCTCATGGTGTAGTGCAGTGTTGTAAAAATAATGATAATTAAAAATAAAATACATTAAAACAATGAAGATTAATTGTTATACGTTTTTGACAAACGCAGTCCTGTCGCGTAATCAGGTATTTGACAAAAATCTCATTGTTCAAAAAGACATATAACAAAAGGATAAAAACATTTCAAAAGTATAATTTTATATTTAACGAAAAGAGCAAAAGGATTATAGTATCTGCAAAATTGTAATTGACGTTGATTTTTTTTTTTTTTATGCTCCAGATTCCTTCAAGTGCCAGACAATGTGTTTAACATTTGATAGTGAAAATTGACGTAGAAAACTCCGTCTTCTCAAGATAATAATCTTGAGAAATGTCTGAGGTATTTGGCAAAAACATCGCACTTCATTTCCTGAGTAATTGTCATCTGTGAGGTAAGCTTTCATATTGCATATAAGTAAAATAATGATATTATCGTGGTTTTTGCTTTTGTAATTGTCATTGCCATCGTCGGTTAAAGTGTATTTTAGGTTTAAAAGGACTTAAGGAGCAAATCTTTGGTTTACGTGCCGTAAAATATAAAAAATTTAAAATACTTTCGGAGGGAGTGATTGTTGTTTAGGTCTAATCTTTCATATTTTCGGTGATGACATTTTTAAAAATACGAAAAATAGATAAAAAACAAAGTATCAATGGATAAAACTAATAATAATAATATAATAACTATTAATAACTGCAAACGATGAGAATATGACCGTGGGATTTCTATGCATTAAAAATAGTTCCAAAATAAAATTGACAGACTATCAAACCATTTATACAGTTGAGAAGGTTTTATCACCCTGTTAATTTTTACTACTGAAGATCTTTCCCTTTGACAACAATTGTAAGAAAACTAATGTTTGAACTCGATACAGAATTATATAACATATATATAACAATATAAATAAATACATAATGATAAATTATATATCAATGGAATAGGTGATAAAGTAAATATGTATGTTGATAAAGTTATATCATGAAAAGATATATATAACATGATACAAATTTATCTCAGATAAACCACCGGAAATGATCATATATATATATATTTGCAAAATGCAACATAAAGATATAATGTTGTTCCATATAAAACAAGAAAGCTGGAACACATGATTATGCACAGGGAAATAAATATCATATATATAAATATATATATATATTGTATTATTTCCTCCTGAACTGCCACACATTTGAAAAGCTATATAATGTTTCAAATAGCCATCTACAATTACGGGTTTTCATTTTATTGAATTAATAGAGAGTAGCTTTAAAATATTCCTGCACCAAAATAATAGTCAATGTGAAACAACTTATATTTTATTCTGATTTCAAAAATGAACATAATTAATATTTCTTTGAAAGGAGATATAGCAACTCAAAAACTTTTTTTTTTTGCCCACGCGGTCAAATTCATCCATTTTATTTGACAGCTCGGAGGGTTTTTTTTTTTTTTTTTAATTTACAGCACAAGCTCTTGTTGTAAAATCTGACTTCTCAATGAACGCAAAATGTATCATACCTAATGCCTTTCCGCTTAATTTCAACATATGACACAAAATCTCTGCCACAGTAGAAATTACAGTTTTTGCCAAGGTCAAATTTTCATTTATGCACAATGCATCTGATTTGAAACAAATAAACAAATCCCATCTTTTCATGTTTTGAAGTTAGTCCCGCCCTAGCATTGCTGCAGCAACGAAAACATTGCATGAGAGGAACCGGTCCTCGGGGCGGACCGTACAGTTTTAAAAGTAAACACGACGGCTGTAAACTGTAAACTCCCCACTTTAATCTTCCTCCCATAGGACGTCAAAGGTCTTACCCCTGAACTCTTCGAACGCTGTTGAAATCAATGAAGCCGAGGTGTTTTCGTTTGCGGCGTCGGGGCCAGGAGCCTTCTGCAGGCCCATCAAATGGTTCTGTTAGTTCCATTAACTCATAAGGCACTCGTCCGCCTCCGTATATTGCCCATCAGTGAATGAACGACTCTCTAATGATTTACGCTAGACCTGAAGAATGGCATCCGATTTGCCAGCTGCCACCACACCAGAACCATCCGCCAAGCCGCAGGTCTGTCATTGGTCGACCCTCAAAGTGTATGCAGGTGTAATTTCGCAGAAACACCTGAAGATTAGTTTGTTATGCCCAAGTCTCTCTCTGGATTCCTTATTTTTGTGGTGAGGGTTGGGCCCAGGTGTGGGAGGGAAGGAGGAAAGAGGGTAAAGGGGAGGAGGGCAATGTTCCAAATGGAGGAGGGGAAGGGGTACCCGGGAGGGCAGAGGGTTGAGAGAAGAGCTTCCTGACGACTCAGCGGCTTGGCAGGCCTTTTTGCAAGACCCTTTGCATCTTAAGAGATGATCGTGTGCAAATGGGAGAGGGGTAGGCAATCCCTCATTTTGGGAGGAGGTTGTTTTTGAGGTTTAGAGGGAGGGCACTTCCCATTGGCTCAAAGGCCGTAAAACGTAAGGTACATAGGAAGGAAAGGAACACGACCGGAGCGATTATCTCGTACTAGATATTCAAGGGGCCTTTGTCTCTCTGCCTGTTCAGCCGTCGGCAGCAATTCTGGGAATAAATTAAAGGCTTTTGAAATATTCTTCTTCTCTCTTTTCTTTCGTTATAAGATTTGAAAATTTCCCAAACCATAAGCCTACCTGTTATTATATGGGTCTGATATGTCACTAATTCATAATAAATTCGTGATTTAGTAGATTTGGCTTCAGCTAATTCGGATGCCTGTATCATAAATATTTTGAGATTTTTTCTCACCATACACTACCTATAACTGTATGGATTTGATGTATCACTAATTCATAATGAATTCATGATTTGTTTTGCAGTAAATGTGGCTGAGCCTAATTCTAATGCCTATGTCATAAAAATTCCAAGGAATGATAACATTCAGTCAACACATTTCACGAAATTTTCATTGACACGGATTTTCAAATTTTTCAATAAAGTCCCCGCTAATAGCTCGGTAGTACTTAGCACATTTCAATGGCTAGCTTTCACTTTATAACACATTTTCTTCCCAATAGTCATAGACTAAGGTCGTTTTAGAAACCAAAAATCAAATCAATTAAATCATGAACTGCAGCTATGAATATCATAAGGGAAATAAGACAGGCCACAGAATATTTAAGATTAATTAAGTCGATTTGAACTTCATTTTAATCACAATGAAATTGTGAAATTTGTGGCATTATGATGAAGAATCACAGAGCTGTAGATTAATTAAAGAGCCTTTCTGACCTTGAACGTTGTTTAATTACAAAAACGCTTTTATAACCTTGTCAGCAACAAGGACAGTGTCAATAATAAAGAGAATTGTACTAACTCTAATCGAAGACAATGACACATGAGGCTGCAATACCACAACCTTAATAATAATAATAATAGTAATAATAAAAATATTATTATTATTATTATTATTATTATTATTATTATTATTATTATTATTATTATTATTATTATTATTATTTCCAGCAAGACCTTATGGGTGACCTTGTTAATCCCATGCCCTTCTTTGCCCAGAATACTACCCACCACAGTTGTCTAACTGTCAAGATAAGTAGTTCACTGCTTAGGTCAACTGAGGCACAATCTACTTAACAGAATGGACAGTAATAATAATAATAATAATGATAATAATAATAATAATAATAATAATAATAATAATAATAATAATAGATACCCTATAATAATAATAGATACCCTGATGACCTTCTTTTCAGATGGCCTCGATGTAGACCTCCTCAGATTCGTAATTAAATCCCCCAATATCCCGAGAGTAACACTATCACGAATTCCAAGTTATTCTACATGTAAATCTCTTGACTAGACACCGAATAAGTTACTGATCTATTTTGAAAGTAAAATTAACAAAAAAGTTCTCTAAAAGCGCTGCCTCTTAGTATTCTATTAAATCGTAACTGCTGGACCTTCAGTGCGATAGAGCTCAAATCCTTGTTTATATTTTTTGTATAAAGCTGCTGGTTTGGATATAAATTAGCCTGACCATTTTATTAAAATGTTTTCTTGTTTATGGGAATAAATTTTGGAACTCCTTGTGACAATGGAGAGAGACTTGACAAAAGACGAAATTCAGACCAAGATACCTTCACGACTTTTAACTAAGTAGGGCCCAGTGGTTAGGTAGGATATACTTAGGATGGAAGACGACAAATCTAAAACTGGAGATCTTTAGTTTTTCTTTGTTGTTACACACACACACACAAAATAATGAATGGATAACAATAAAAGTTTACATGTTACAGTTATTTTTATTACAATGGAATTTTTGTTTTCATTATAAAACACAAAGTTCTCTCTCAATCTTTTTTTTTTGACATATTTCCTTCACTTGAAGATTTTTACTTGTTTAATTTGGATATGTGGAGAGGAAAGCTGCCATTGATATTAGGAATATGAATCAACATAACTAAATATAAGAATCTGCATATAACCTCTACATTTACAAAATAAAACATTACTCTCAACACCAAAAGTAGTCAGTTAAGGGCTTTAGGTACAATATAAAGCAAGCCTGATAATTAATTATAAGAAAAAATGAAGCAAGGCCTGATAATTACAGAAGATTTTCTTTAAACCGAAGACCCCTGGGAAGATTGATCACTGAGAAGGGTAATTCAACGCCCCTTTCCAGCTCAAACTCGAAAAAATAAGGAGAGGGAAGACATTTACCAAGAAATTTTGCAAAAATTAACAGATTACTACAAAGAACAAACGCCAATCAGTGTATACAGGTGAATGTGAATGAACTAAAAAATACTACACGAAGCTATTATAACTCTCTTACAGCATAGAAACACTACTTCCAGAACGGCCGCAGCCATAAACAACGGATCAATTCGTAATGTCTTATCCGTCGCCGTGATAATGTCGAACGGGCGAGACAGGGGCGTAAATTTTCATTAGCCCATCAGTCGTCTTGCAAAGGTCGCCGTGACGTCTCTTTGTGAATTCATCTGACCGCGTCATTTGGGCGCTGAATTGCTTACAACCCTTCACATAGCCGGGGAGTAATTGAGAAGTAGGGAGTAATTGTGGGCTTAGGTCTTGAAGGCTGTATATAGGGGCATTAACAATTGTTATGGTTAATTTTGGTGCATATATTGTAATGATAGAGGCACCAATAACACAGCCATTTGCATCACTGAAATTATAACGGGAAAAATGACTTTTGCGTCATTTGAATTATACGGAAACCCATTACTGTAGGGAGTAAATTATTTAAAATATCTAGTTTTATAACACAGGTTGAAGTACCTGGCTTAAAGGTATCTAAATGTATGAACAATTACCATGGTAAATTTTGGTGCATATATTGCAATGATAGAGGGACCAAGAATGTAGTCATTTGCATCAGTGGTAGTCATATCATGATAAATCACTTGTGCGTGTTATTTGAATTATACGGTAATCCATTATGTAAAGTTGATTATTTAAGATATCTTAGTTTATAACACAGGTTGATGTAGCTGGAACAGAGGTTGTATTATCTAAATGTATGAGTAGAAGGGAGATTTCTCCTGAAGATAATAATAATAATAATAATAATAATAATAATAATAATAATAATAATAATAATAATAATAATAACAACAACAACCATCACACCAATAACAATTATATTCATGTAAAAAGTATAAGACGATAAGTACAAAAAATTAGACAATGGATGATAATGAGTAAAGACAGACAAATGAATGAGGAACTAAAAAAAAATGTAAAATACAAGGAAAATTTAGCAAAGCAAAAACTTGTTCAGGCCATAAGTGAATGTATGAATTTTGAATGAATATGAAACATTAATCAATGGATTTTTTTCATAACAAGAGAAAGTAAATAAAACAATATTAAATTTTAAGGTCATCTAAAAGTAAACCTCATCAGATGAGAAAAATTCCTCCATACCAAGAAAAAATGTGTAAAAATCCTAAACTTTGAAATATATAGAAAATAAATTTTTTAAAAATCATCGTTTGCAGAAATGGAATAAAAAAAATCGATGACTGTAAAATCCAGTTATGAAAATCTTTTAGATATTTTTAAATTTACCATAAGACATTATTAAAATACTATTTAATAATATTTAATGTCGAGCAAAACATCAGAAAATATAGGATGTAATATGAGATACAAAAGGAAGCAATTGGGCTGTTGGAGGGGTGCCGAGGTCTGTCAGACCACATCGTTCAAAAAATGAACATCAAATGGTGGTAATGAGAGACGTAACGATTGTACATTTATTAATTGCAGTGATGACGGTGATGAGAATGATGATGATGATGATGGCACTGTTTAAGATGGTAATGATAGTTTGTATGGATGGATGACAGGACGAAGTGCCCTCAGGTGGAGTCATCATTGTGATGATGGCCAAAACAAATGATGGGGAGGAGTGGGTTGTTGTTGTACGGAAAGGTGATGAATTTTGTTTGCTTTTTTGCTTGAGTGATGAATTAGTTTTTTTTTCCTTTTGGGTGATGAATTTTGTAAGCTCTTCTTGTGCATTCATGAATAAGTTTTTGTTGGGTGCTAATATTTGTTTTTTTCACCCCTTGTGTGATAGATTGGATAAATTTATGAGTGTTCATACAGAAGAATAGCAGGCATCTCTCTCTCTCTCTCTTGGATTAGTGATTATTCTATATGGCAAGATATCCAGGGAGCTTTAATAAAAGAAATATATATAGGTATAATTATATTATAGATATATCTATATTAGTGGTCAATTGCTTTTGTTTTTTTATTCATCACGTTCCATAATTTCAGAATTATATATGTGTATAGATCAGATACTCAGATGGAATAGATAATAGTAGACAGTAGTAGTAGTATTTCCCTAAAAATGAAAGAGCCAGTATTAGTAATAGTAGTAGAATTAGTAGTAGTGGTAGTACGCTTTATTTTGTTCCAGTGATACATAGTATTACTCATAAAAAGTAAAAATCTCTAGTTCTTCGTTATGAAATAACGAATACAAAATAGATACATAGATAGATAGACAAATAGAAAGATAGATAGATAGATAGAAAGATAAACAGACAGACAGATAGACGGATACGTAGATAGAGAATGCTTGTATACAGAAAAGATCAATTACACATATATGTCTGTCTTCTCATGTAATGAGCATAACTAAACTTTGCTTTAGTTTCAGTTTAGGCAAACTGAAAACAAATGACTTTGGGCAAACTGTAAACAAATGACTACAGTTTTTATCGTCATACACACCACAAAAATGTCAAAAGAAAAAAAAATAATAAAAAAAAAATCCCCTCTGCTGGAAAGCAAACAAGTTGGAGCATCCTAACTAAATA
Organism: Macrobrachium rosenbergii; assembly: GCF_040412425.1. NCBI lineage: Eukaryota > Metazoa > Arthropoda > Malacostraca > Decapoda > Palaemonidae > Macrobrachium > Macrobrachium rosenbergii. The sequence continues at coordinate 25,697,899 of NC_089761.1, read as the reverse complement.
CTTTTCCATCTTTTTTTCTTTTTTTTTCCCCTCGTCGAATTTCATTAACAGTGTGATTTACGTTTACGGCCCGAAGAGGAATTGGTGTCATCAGGGAAAGTCTCAATATTTTCCCGATCTTGTCTGGAAAGCAAAAAAATGCACAAAATGGAAAAATAAAAAGAGAGGAAAAAAAAAGGGGTCATATCGAAACGCGTACCCTCAATTTTAATAGCTATTACCAACGCATTGGCGATTATATAAAACATTCCCGATATGATCTTTTTGGATGCCAGGGAGAATGTTAGTTCCTTCCAGGCTCATTCTAAAGTCCCTCTCAGTTCTCTTTCTCTTCTCTCTTCTCCGTCTGACTCTTTTCCTTGTGTCTCTGATATTCTCACTCTCTCATAATTCCAAAATACAGGGATCCTCTCCATTATCTCAACACTTCCAAAGGACCCCTCTCTCTCCCTCTCTCTCTCTCTCTCTCTCTCCCTGTCCAATTTTTTTCTAGAAAACCTAATTGATTCTTTAAGTTGTTTTGAGCGACGTAAACCGCCCTCCGAAATTGGTTTCATCTCGAGGTTCCATCTCGCTTGATGGCGATCAATGAAGATAATTGCCTCCTGTAAAAATGTTTTAATCTTGAGAAACCTTCCATGCAGCGGCGCTGTCATTATAAAAGGAGGGAGGGGAGGGGAGGAGGAGGAGTAATTTCGGAGGAAATGGGTTGATGGGATCGGATATCAATTTAGGGGTAGGGGAGGGGAAAGGGGGTTCTGGGAGGGGAAGGGTCAAACAAGGAAGGGGAAGAGGTTTAGTGGAGGAAACAGGAAGAGGGACAGATTTATTTATTTAAGAGGTAGGGGAGGGAACCTGGGGGTTAGGATGGACGGGAAGGGTAGGGGGTAGGGGAGGGGAGGGAGGGGGAAAGGGTAGGGGTATTCTTCTGGAGAGGAAAGGGCAGGGGTTTGGGGACCATATCTTCAGGGGTATCAGGGGGAAGGTGGTAAGGAAGTTTTTTCTAGGGTGTGGAATGGAGGGGACAGGAATGGTATATAATAAGGGGGATATGGGGGTAGGGGAGGGAATGGTTAGATATAAAATTTAGAGATTAGGGGCGGGGCACTTGATTGTCCTGTTAACTGAGAAGGGTGAATGGCTAATTTACCAGCCAAAGGGGACGAGCGTTGAAAAACCAATATATATGTATATTGATATTTTGAAAGCATAACCTTATATTTTTGTCGCCCCCCTCCAAGTCTCTTTCTCTCCTAGCTCCTGGCTGAAAATCTCTCCTTAAGGGCCAGGGGCTTAACCATTAACCCAATGGCAAATTAATATTGTTTTTTTTTTATGTTTCTTTCTCAGAAATGTTTTTGAGGAAAAGATCACTGACTTAATGGAGGAAAGGAAGGAAATATGTTTTTCGTAAAATCATGGTTAATTGAAAGAGACCACCATTTGGATGAAAAGATTGGAAAAATTGGGTAATGTGATAGTGATGAGAGGCGGGTGTTTTCTTTAAAGAGGCTATACCTAAAGGAAAAAAAATGTGGTTATTATTATTACAATTATTAACATTGAGCTTATTATTATTATTATTATTATTATTAGATCCAAAGGGTATGTGACCAGAATAGCAGTTGTTTAGAAATATTTATAGTCTCTACTTGAAAAATAATTGGTTATTATTATTAGGTATTATTATTTTATTATTATTATTATTATTATTATTATTATTCTTTATTATTCTGTGATTTTAAGCACATTTTTAAAATGGAAATGATAGTTAGATAAGTAGTGCAATTAAAAACGCACAAATTTTACTATCTATATATATATATATATAGTTAATATAAATATATATATATATATATATATATTATATATATTTATATATATATATATATATAATATAATATATGTATATATATACAATTATATATAAAAACTCTTCTTTATAGGCATTAACATATATATAATATATATATATATATATATATATATATATATATATATATATATATACAGTATATATATATTATTATGATTAGCAAGAATTCATTAGCAAATTACCTCCCCCTCCTTTGTTGTTGTTGGTTGTTTCATTTACTGCCAGCCGGCCGATCGATAGACCATCTGTCTATCGACTTAAAAACAAGGGTTAAAAAGATTAAAGGCGCTCCCATTTTTGATAAAGATCTTTCCTTCGAGGCAAAAGTAATCTGGCTTTTAAAGTTTCTCCTACAGGCCAAAACCTCCCCTGCGGGCAGCAGGTGCATGAGTCAAAGCATCTGTGTTGGGCGCACCCCTGCCCCATAGGAGGGGGATAAAAGCAAAAACCCACGAGGTCTCGACACACACGCGGCTGGAAGATATGGAGTGAACTTGAAGACGTCCTCAACACCTGGCCCCATCGATGCCCTTGCATCCTAACCACGTGGCCCTTCCCAAAGTATACTTCTCTCGTGCCCTTCGACCGTATTCCTCGAGCCCACACGCCATTGCTTGAGTTTCGAGGAGTCCCCATCGCCTTGCCCTTTACGGAAGCCCTTGCATCTCACCACGTGGGAAGAACTCGTCCTCGGAAATCGCAAGTCATCCACGGACCGCCTTCTACGCGCCCCTCGGAAAATCTGCTAAGGTAAAGTGCCCTGGAAGAGCCCCATTTCAGTCACGCTTTGTCTCGTAATATTTTCTTAAAGAGAAAGCCAGAAATCTCCCTTGTCTTATGTCCGTGCACCTCTTGCATCGGCAGTATTAATTCTTATTACTCCTTTGGCACCCTCAGTGCAGCTTCGAATTCATTATTCTTTTTGTCTATTTTCATTACTGGCGTATAATGTGCATATCTCTCATTTCAGAGGGATGCTATTTCGTGGAAGCTTCGGGCTGTGTCTGAATCCCTGTTTCATTCAATCCAGTCTTTCATAGTAATCTACTGAGTTCCTCTTTCCCGTACTGATGTCATTTATGTAAATACACTTTTAAATGTGCCCACGTGTTTTACGTAATATTTCCCTCAGTAACCAGAGCCCTATGCTCATATGAAATTCTCCTTTGTTTTCCCTCTTTTTTTTTTCCCGTACCCACGAAGTCAGAATCACAAGGCTAAATTAACTTAAATTGTTGCTACCTGTCTCACAGAGCATATTTCAAACTAAAACCACGGAAAACGTAAAATGGCGACCTTGCCATAGATCTCGTTTTGCAGTTGCAGTTCCCCAGTGTTGCTTTATTGCATTTGCAACGTGCCAGATCAGCTATTAGCAAAGCTAAGCTGGGTACGAGACAATTACGAACCTTTGTGTAAAACCAGCACACAGATCCAGAAAATTCCACGTAAGTAATGTGTTTATCTTAGCAAAACCTTTTTACAATCGTGACTGTTCCTAGAATTAGAAATAGGGACGCATGTAATCACTGAGAGAAAAGAACCGCCGTATTAGATTCGTTAATGCATGCCTTCAGGATAGGTAGTTAGGAAATAACCAGTGCTAACCATCCTTTGCTTCGAGGAATAGTGCGAAATTCCTCTGTGTAAAAATCTTTGCCATATCTTTTGCTTCGAGGAATAGTGCGAAAATTCCTGTGTTAAAATCTTTGCCATATTCTTGCTTCGAGGAATAGTGCGAAAAATTCCTCTGTGATAAATTTTACTTCGCATTTCGAATTAGCGAACTGTTATTTAGGCGCGAATAAAATTCCACGTGGGACACGACGAAGTCAGCTTGCATTGCTGAAAATTCTCTCAGTGTAGTTAGAATTCGAGTTAGGTGTTAGGAAAGCGAAATTTAAACTCCGCTTATAGGAAAATTACTAGGCCGTTGTACTGTTATCCTCTCAGACGACTGGGAAATTCCCCGAATCCCAGACGGTATATAAATATACGGGTTCATTCACCCAGAATCTAAAAATACCTCCGGTGTTGGCCAAACGACCTGCACCCCCCCCGCCCATGCCCGCGTGTAGCATTTTTTTTCTCCCATTCATTTCCCAGCAAACATTTTTCTTTGGGTTTCCCGTTAGTAATTTCTAAGTCCTAAGGACGAATCGTAATTCAAGTCCTAAGTGACTCCTAAAATTCTACGTCGTACGTGGCGAGAATTCCTCCAAATTCCACAAATTCCAAGTCCTAGTGACTCCTAAAATTCTAATGTCGCACGTGGCGAGAATTTCTCCAAATTCCAGTCCTTAGAGACTCCTAAAATTCTACGTCCGCACGTGGCGAGAATTTCTCCAAATTCCAGTCCTCAGAGACTCCTAAAATTTACGTCGCACGTGGCGAGAATTTCTCCAAATTCCAGTCCTCAGAGACTCCTAAAATTCTACGTCGCACGTGGCGAGAATTTCTCCAAATTCCAGTCCTCAGAGACTCTACGTCAGACTAAAATTCTCCTCAGAGACGTCGCACGTGGCGAGAATTCTCAAACTCCAGTCCTCAGAGACTCCTAAAATTCTACGTCGCACGTGGCGAGAATTTCTCCAAATTCCAAGTCCTCAGAGACTCATGCTAAAATTCTACGTCGCACGTGGCGAGAATTTCTCATTCCTGCGGGAACCCAAAAATCAAGTCCTTTTGAGACATTATATAGTGTAGTTCAAGCACATCTAAGCCCTTACGGGACTGATCATTCTAGTTCGTTAGAACAACTCCAACTTCACGCTACAGCCGGCCAAGTCCGAGCGTGACAAAAAGTCCAACTACGTCTTCTGAGACGCATATTAGACTTCTGTTCCACGTCTTCAAGACCAAGAACAAAAGGTCCACGTCTTTCAAGACACATTCTCCTGCAGTCTTTAACAAAAGTCTTTTCAGACATATCATATACCCATTATTTCAAGATGGCTAATACCAGAGCCCAACAAAACGAGGATTTCAAATTCTACATGTCGGCTGGGAAGGACATGGGACTATCGGGGCCAGATCTGAGAGCATGGGTTCAAGAACGAGCCAAGGACAAGAGAACGTGCCAGAGAGAGAACAGAGAGGGGCGGAAGAACGAGAGAGAGAGAAACGAATTGCTCAAGAACAACAGGAGCTCAGAGAAGGGAGGAAGAACGTGCAGGAGAGAGAGAGGAATGCCCAAGAACAACGAGAGGAGAGAGAACGAATCGCCACCCCGCGCCCACCCCAGATGCCAGAACGACAGCCCACCCCCGCCCTGCCGCGGGAATGAGTGCCCTCAGCCAAGCTCACTCGTTCATGCCAAAATGGACAGAGTCCGAACCCGAAGTATGGCTTGAAAGGGCCGAACGAGTCCTGGAGTGCTGCGATCTCTCCCCGCGGAACTCTCCTTGTTCTCACTAAATTCCTGGGCGGAAAGGCCCTCGTTGCCTACCACGCCCCTTCCCGCAGACGATCGGGGAAACTGGGAAGCCGTACGCCAAGCAGTTACGAAGGCGTACGAGATTACCCCGAGCGGTGGAGGAGACGTTGAGAGAGCAGCCCAGAGAAGCAGGCCAGACTTGGTCCGATTGGGCGTACCATTCGAGCGGGCGTTGACAAATGGCTCGATTCCGAAGGAGCCACTAACACCGCCGAGGTACTCGAGCGGTTTAAATTGAGCATTTCCTGCGCTACGCCCTCCCGCCCTCGCCACCCATATAGTGGAAAAAGCCCCACCAACACTCACCGAGTGTTGCCGAATAGCAGATATGTGGGAAACCCACCACCCTCAAGAAGGATCCATGGGGCGGAAGATAAATCCCCGTCCCCTCCTCGGAGGTTCAAATTCCCACAAAAATGGGAACTCAGGCAAGCCCCTAACTTGCCATTATTGCAAGAAAACGGGCATTCCTCCGAACAGTGCCGGAACAAGAAACCGGCTCCTCTCTCCCCCGGAAAACCGACAAATAACCTCGCCTGCGCCTCCACAGGGGCAGCGCGGAAGATTTTAGCCAGACCTTTTGCACGGCGTGCAAGGTCTATGGCCATTCTCCCGCATGGGCAAAATGCCCACGCAATAATAAAGTAAAATACTCCACCGTCGCCTTGGCCATCACAGATCCCCAGTCATTAGGCCCTCCCCGCCGAAGGGCCTGTATACGTGGCCCTCCACGAGGTAGCGAGCCGCGCGCCGAGTCACTGCTTTCGAGGACTCGGGCGCGCAAATCTCCTCATCCGAAGGGACAGAGTTCCCTACGGAGCTATCGTCAATAGACGAAAACTCGTCACGATCGAGGAATAAATCAATTTAAAATGATACTCCCACGGTCCAAATTGAGAGTCACAAGACCTCACCAATCCAAAATGTGCAATCTTGCAGTAGCAAGCCATCTCCCGGAGGCTATGACGTCATCCTGGGACAGGACTTTCAGTCCCCACCGAAATCACGACAATCTAGGGGTCCCGTTCCCCGAATCATTCCGCGGGCGCGAGTAATCCTCCCCGCTTCTTTCTCAGTCAAGACTGGCGCCCCCTGGGTACCAGAAGGACGTGCAGTCCCCACCAGTGCCACCTGAGTACAATGTACAGTGGCCCCCGATCGGTTCCCCGATCCGATTCCAGTGCCCGGCCCTGCCTCAGTGCCAGTGCCAGGCCCCAATCAGATCTCCCTTCAGGAGATGCCAAATTCCTGCCGGTGCCACTTGCATGCCCCGAGCAGGGCCAAGCTTCGTCCGTCCTGACCGACGAGCCCAAGAAACCTCTGATAGCGCCTGACTCTGCCCTAGTGCCAGCGCCAGAGCGCTACGCCGATCTCCATTCACGGGATCCAACTCAGGACCCCCCTCTCTTCCCCCGGCCTGGCACCGCTACCAGCGTCGGTCAGAGAGACGGTTCTCCCGACCACCGCGGAAGCTCACCTGCAGGTGCGGCCTCGCACCCGTGCCTGAGCTGGTCAACGTTACCTGCGAGCCGCTCACGCCACCCCGACCGCCTCCCTCTCTGCCTCAGCCCGTCGCCGACGCAATTGCAAGTCAGGATTCTGCCATCTCACTTGGCCGATGAACTACAAGAGCCGCGACGGATCATGGTAGAACCCGCACGGAACACTCCTGCGTCAGCTGTCGCATCAGCAGGCCCAGGTGGTACTCGTGCCGCCCTCCGGTCGCGGGCCCTCCGCTTCCCCGCCGAGGACGACTGTCCCATTAAGAAAGACTCGAGGCGAAATTACTACACGGGCGTGGGACATTCCAGGTAATTTACAAAGAGCTCTAGAGCTCCCATGGCACCTGTGCCACCATTTCATTTTCGAAGGTCTTGGCACCCTAATCCAGAAGGGGATGTCAGACCCTCCTCTATCTTCTTCCGTTCCTCAGGAACTGCTATCTCTTACCATCCTCTACTAATCTTCCTTAAATTATCCCCACAAGAGGCAATTAAAATACGGGATACCATTCCCCACACAATGTATAAATCATTAAGAATAACAGAGTGAGAAGTGGCACGCCCTTGCGCCCATACCTTGGCACCGGCGCGCGTGTCAGCCCTCCTGAAGGAGTCGCGCCCTTCGGGTGCACTTTCTCGCCCTGGGACTGAAAGGATAGTCCGGGCCGTAATTTATAGGCGTAGGACGATAAATTCCCGCCTAACACAATAAAACCCTCACTCTTTTCCCTTAGCTCTTCTGCCTTCATTTTAGTCATTTAGTTATCTTTATTTTAATGAATCGCGAGTCATAAACTCTTGCCCTTGTGATTTAAATGCCCCTTTGTAAGCTCTGAGGGACGTGTCCGCCTTCATATGCGGTCAAGTTTTCATTCGTAACGTCTTGCTAATTTTCCTTTTGTTATTATTATCCCTTTTCCCCCTTCCATTCCTTCCAAGACTCTCTGTTTGTCCTACCCCACATCTTTTGTCTGCTCGCCCCGTCATAACATTGAGTAGGCAGTGGACGCATAAAATTAGCGTAGTTTAAGGTTAGCGAATTAAAACCTCGCGAATACTCTCGCCCGCACACGACTGTCAAATTCCCAGTGTGGGGTCATCCCTCAGCTCGCGTTGAACGATAGCTGAGCCAAGTAAAGTTAAACGAAGATAAATTATCAATGCGAATATGTATAGTCATTACAGTATCGTGTGTAAAGGGATGTCATTTACAAAAATAAACGCTGTTTTTCATTTACACAGCCTCTTCAAGGCAGATTGTACTAACCACATGCATTTTATCTAAAAATTAAGTAACCGTGTATTTTAATTCTTGAACAATAACCTTTCTTTTCATTTGTTGGCCATAGCCTCATATATGTGGTCCTATAATCTTAATTAATTCACAATTGTTCGAGTCACTTTATAAAGTTACCAGTGGGTAACCAAATCTAAAGTAATTATTCTTTTGCAAGTGTTTAAATCACTTTTGCGTTCTGTTAACGAAAATTGTCCCAATGTGTTATTAAAAGTAACCAGCTTCATAAAACCCTTAGGAGTAAAGTTCATTGCAAGGCAGAATGTAGAGTAACGTAAAGCATTTGCCGCTCATTCTGAATATCGATGTACACACCGAAGGAGGTATGTACATCATCTTGTATGGGGAGGTATTATGATTAGCAAGAATTCGCTAGCAAATTACCTCCCCTCCCTTTGTTGTTGTTGGTTTCATTTACTGCCAGCCGGCCGATCGATAGACCATCTGTCTATCGACTTAAAAACAAGGGTTAAAAGATTAAAGGCGCTCCCATTTTTGATAAAGATCTTTCCTTCGAGGCAAAAGTAATCTGGCTTTAAGCGTTTTCTCCTACAGGCCAAAACCTCCCTGCAGGCAGCAGGTGCAATGAGTCAAAGCATCTGTGTTGGGCACCCCTGCCCCATAGGGAGGATAAAAGGCAAAAAGCCCACGAGGTCCCAGACACACGCGGGCTGGAAGATATGGAGTGAACTTGTGAAGACGTCCTCAACACCTGGCCCCATCGATGCCCTTGCATCCTAACCACGTGGCCCTTTCAAAAGTATACTTCTCCTCGTGCCCTTCAACCGTATTCCTCGAGCCCACACGCCATTGCTTGGAGTTTCGAGGAGTCCCCCATCGCCTTGCCCCTTTACGGAAGCCCTTGCATCTCACCACGTGGAAGAAACTCGTCCTCGGAAATCGCAAGTCATCCACGGACCGCCTTCTACACGCCCTCGGAAAATCTGCTAAGGTAAAGTGCCCTGGAAGAGCCCCATTTCAGTCACGCTTTGTCTCGTAATATTTTCTTAAAGAGAAAGCCAGAAATCTCCCTTGTCTTATGTCCGTGCACCTCTGCATCGGCAGTATTAATTCTTATTACTCCTTTGGCACCCTCAGTGCAGCCTCGAATTCATTATTCTTTTGTCTATTTTCATTACTGGCGTATAATGTGCATATCTCTCATTTCAGAGGGATGCTATTTCGTGGAAGCTTCTCGGACTGTGGCTGGAATTCCCCAGTTTCATTCAACCTACTGAGTTCCTCTTTCCTTTGTACTAATGTCATTTATGTAAATACACTACTTTAAATGTGCCCACGTGTTTTACGTGTTTCCCTCAGTAACAAGAGCCCTATGCTCATATGAAATTCTCCTTTGTTTTCCTCTTTTTACGTTTTCCCGTACCCACGGAGTCAGAATCACAAGGCTAAATTAACTTAAACTGTTGCTACCTGTCTCACAGAGCATATTTCAAACTAAAACCACGGAAAAACGTAAAAATATATATGCATATATATGTATATATATATATATATATATATATATATATATATATATATATATAAATCAGGCTTTACCAAAGAAGGACCTTTCAAGCAAACGGCAAGCGAGCGACAAACAAAGCCCGTTTTTATTTCATGCATAAGGAAAATGCAATCGTACTCCCGACCTCATTCACAGCTCGGCGTTTGGTACAACGATTAAGCACGGGCTCGCATGTCGTGCCCTCGTATTTACTCTAATTGAGATTGCGCAAATCCCTCATTCAGTTATCTGAACTCGCGCGCCCGACGAGTTCAACAAGCTGGAACTGAACAAACAAGCGTCGTTCTTCGCGAATTTGAACGCGATATGAATGTTTAAACGCATAGTTTATCAGATAGCCCGAGTCAACGCGTTACGGTCGTGGGGGTGGCGGGTGGCGGGGTGGAGGGAGGGAGAGGAGGAAGGGAGGGAGGAGGATGTTTGCGAGTGTTTGGGGGAGGGGGGGGGGTTAGGTGTAATTAAGGTCTTTCTGGAAACATCGCGAGCGGAAATCCAGGCCTTCTCAATCATTCCAGGAAATTCCAGGTGCTCTTGTCATTTGGCGCTGTGCGAATCAGTCCCGACGGCTGGAATATTCCAGTCTTGTATTTGCTGGGTTATTATTGTCTCACTTCTCGTGGAAAGGTAGCTAAAAGATGGTCGTGTACTTTCTAGAAGAAGAGTAAATATTGGATTATATTTTTCACTTTTACGAGTTATTAATTTTTTCAATGTATGACTTTTTTTTTCTTATGTAGTTTAATTAGTTGGATCCTACTATAAGGATCAGTAAATATGTCTGAAGGATTCCTTTGCTTGGTAAAAGGTTCTCTGTAAACTGCTCTTTATAGGTGAAAATTTACTGTTGATATACTTTTTATATACATACACAAACTCACAATAGATGCACGTGACTTCAGTATATGAGCGAATACCACATGAAAATGACAGGCAGAAGTTCAGTACCAAGCTGCTTTCACGTATTGTGTATTCATGCATCGTCGGGGCGCAATTTTTTTTTTTTTTTTTTTTTGTGCCCCGACAGTGCGTGAATAAACAGCACGTGAAAGCGCTTGGTACTGAACTTTTGCCTGTCATTTTCCTGTGGTATTCGCTTATACACATTGATATTTTTACGACGTCACTTTCTTCAGTTATAGAAAGTCTTCTCATTTTCCCTACAGGCATCGTTATCTTCGCTAGTTCATTCTTTAGGTATCATTGAATAAACTTGGTACCGCTTGTGAAAAATATTCAAAGAGAACAACTTAGTTTTTGTGAGACAATAAACTTGTAAGAATTGTGCATGTTTTTATGTTAATATATTTGTAGCTATATATTCGTTCGCTACTGTGTTTTTTGTGTGTGATTTTAATTTTCTGAAAAGAAAACTATTGTGCCGGCGTTGTCTGTCTGTCCGCACTTTTTTCTGTCTGCCCTCAGATCTTAAAAACTACTGAGGCTAGAAGGCTGCAAATTGGTATGTTGAGCATCCACCCTCCAGTCATCAAACATACCAAATTGCAGCCCTCTAGCCTCAGCAGTTTTTATTTTATTTAAGGTTAAAGTTAGCCATAATCGTGCCTCTAGCAACCATATAGGACAGGCCACCAGCGGGCCGTCGTTAAAGTTTCATGGACAGCGGCTCATACAGCATTACACCGAGACCACCGAAAGATAGATCTATTTTCGGTGGACTTGATTATAAGCTGTACAGAAAACTCGATTGCGCCGAAGAAACTTCGGCGTATTTTTTACTTTTATTATTTTTTAAACATAAACTGGAAACTGGAAGCTCATGAATTAGCACTGTCTATTTTTTTAACGTTAATGTTTATATATATATATATATATATATATATATATATATATATATATATATATATAAAATAAATATATATATATATATATATATATATATTATATTTATATATATATAAATATATATATATACATATATATATATATCTTTACAACTATATGCCCTGTGTGTATGCATTTCTATTTTATTTTTGAAACATCAATTGGAAAAAGCTTCCCTGATTGACAGAGCAAGTAAGAAGCTTTTTCCGCTCCTATATCTCTCGCAGCTGACGGTGCCAATCGCCCTCTTTAGGCATGGCGCTTGGATATGCAAATGCTTTCAAACGTTCCGTTGGAAATCCGCAGAATAGGATACAACTAATAGTCTTTATAGATTCAAATGAATCTTTTGAAATGATATGCTTACTCGGGAGGGTGGGGAGGGGAGGGGTGATGCCATTTTGCCATTTGGCGTAATAGATGTGAGTGGATGGATTTCGTTTGATTGGTATCCATAAAATAGTACAGCGCCTTTTGGCTGTTTTTTCTTGTTTGTGAATTTTTGTTTATATTTTATTAGTTTTTAGGTGCGTGCTTTTTTTTTTTGCATTAGTTCTCGCTGTTGATGGATAAGACTTTATTGTAGTTTAAATTATATATTGATTTGTGACAAGAGATGCTTTCTGTACTTTTTCATATAATGTTTGGTAAAATAATGCGTATGTTACCTCTTTAATAAACGATTCTCTCTCTCTCTCTCTCTCTCTCTCTCTCTCTCTCTCTCTCTCTCTCTCTCTCTCTCTCTCTCTTATAGCCCTTGGGCTGATCGATAACTCTACATTTGAAAACAGGCTGTTGAACTTTTGATATATCCATTTTGACTATAATATATATATATATATAGATATATATATATATATATATATATATATATATATATATATAGATAGATAGATAGATAGATAGATAGATTGATAGATAGACAGACATGTGTGTTTTAAGATTTGTATGAAGAAGAAATATGAGAAATACAGATAAATATAATTATATTTTAATCTCCTATTAGTAATGGTACTAATTAATAAACAAGCGCCGTAATGATTGATCGCATAAAACGCTTTACTCCTCCAAGCATACCCTTGCAAATTTCATGCCCACACGAAGGCTCTGCTACCTTCGTTACAAGCCAATAAAAATGGCTATAAAAAATCACAAACACTCTATATACTTCTTTGCAGAGGAACGACGTACAAATTTATTCCTCAGTTTTTTTTATAGAAATTTGTTCCTCATTTTTATAGAAATTTATTCCCTAGTTTTTTATAGAAATTTATTCATCAGTTTTTATAGAAATTTATTCACCATTTTTATGGAAATTTATTCCCCAGTTTTTTTCAATAAAAATGTATTCCTCATTTTTATAGAAATCTATTCCCCAATTTTTAATACAAATTTAATCCCCAGTTTTTATAGAACTTTATTCCCCAGTGTTTTATAGAAATTTATTTCCCCAAGTTTTATAATAAAAATTTATTCCCCAGTTTTTATAGAAATTTATTCCCCAACTTTTATAGAAATTTATTCCCCAGTCTTTTATTGAAATTTATTTCCCAGTTTCTTTTTTAGAAATTTATTCCCAGTTTTTTTATAGAGCTATAATTTCAACCTACGTGGGCAAATATACCGGAACGGCGGAGTGATACCATCAAAATAACTTGGGTACGTTAGAGATTTATGGCTTATTAAACGTATACCAAGAGATTTACGGCCGTATTAAGGACGCAGGAGCATATGTACAGACATATCGCGGAGTTGTCGTGATTTATTGGTCTAGGAGTTACCAACGGCTACCGACTTCAGAGAGGCAGAGAGAGATATTACGTTGTTCCTTTGATTTCAGTCGTTGCAGCGGATGCCAGAGGGAGAGAGAGAGAGAGAGAGGAGAGAGAGAGAGAGAGAGAGAGAGAGTGGATTTGTCAGTGAGGATGAGTAAACTTGTGAGGTAAGGAATGGAATTTTCTAATTTCATTGGTTAACGAATAAGGATGGCAATGAGAGAGAGAGAGAGAGAGAGAGAGAGAGAGAGAGAGAGAGAGAGAGAGAGAGAGAGAGAGAGAGAGAGTGGTCGTACCGGTGAGAAAAAGTAAATATATGAAGTAGGGGTTAGGTGCCATAATTTTCTCATTCCATCAGTAAGTAAATAATAATAGAGATGAGAGAGAGAGAGAGAGAGAGAGAGAGAGAGAGAGAGAGAGATGGTGGGGTGTATCAGTGAGAAAGAAACACGTAAATGTCTGGGTTAGGCTTCATAATTTTCTAATTCCATCGGTAGGTTTGTAAGTGAATAAGAATAACAGAGAGAGAGAGAGAGAGAGAGAGAGAGAGAGAGAGAGAGAGAGAGAGAAAGAGTAAATGTATGAGGTATGGGTAGGTGTCATAATTTTCTAATTTCAAGAATGGAAAGAGAGAGAGATAGAGAATGGAAATGAGAGAGAGAAGGTTTTTTTAGACTAAAATAGAATGATTTCAGTGATATTTATTATGAATCATAAGGTATTGAAATCGAGCTATGACAAGATAACAAAAGACTAATTACAACTCCTTTGAAGTACTTGATGCCTAAAGTTTCTTTCAATAAATGATTGAATTTACATTAATAATTACAGTGACTTCAGTGTAATTTGAGTACTTCCATAGATAACTGAATTTTCAGTACTTTCAAACGAGTATGAATTCCCACGGATATTTCCTGTTCCTTTACAGTGGTTTTAACACTTTCACAGGATATCGAATATCTTCCGTAGGGGATAGTGCCGTCAGTGCACCTCATGTGGTGCACTGTAGGCATTACTTAAGATAAAACTAAGCTATACTTACTTAAGATTCTTTGCAGCGTGCCTTCGGCCCCTAGCTGCAACCCCTTCCGTTCCTTTTACTGTACCTCCTTCCATATTCTCTTTCTTCATCTTACTTTCCACCCTCTCCTAACAAATGATTTATAGTGCAACCACGAGGTTTTCCTCCTGTTACACCTTTCAAACCTTTTTACTGTCAATTTCCGTTTCAGCGCTGAATGACCTCATAGGTCCCAGCGCTTGGCCTCTGGCCTAAGTTCTATATATATATATATATATATATATATATATATATATATATATATATATATATATATATATATATATATATATATATATATATATATATTCAATTCGGATATTTCAAGCTTCTTTAGTAATGGCTGGAGTATCTTCATAAATGGCAGGTGTGTTTATTGGTATGTTTACGTAATATTACCTTCGCAGTAGAATACACCAGAACACTTTTCTTAATGTAGACATAAATAACTGGGCGTAGGGCTATTTATTCATTATTTGTTTGATGTTGTCGCCTGTGGGACGAGTTAGGTTAACACCCTCATCTAGCCCAGCCTTCCCAAAAAGCAAGAACATCCAGGCAAAAAGAGATTGGTTGATGATTTGCGGTGAGGCTTACAAGCAGTCCTACCTAAGGAGGTAACCCAGAGGGAATTTATCATTATTATGTTATTAGTAATTAAGCAAAAACCATCAACCAAGAAATCAACGAAAGCCAGCCCGCGTCATAAATGAAATATAAAGCATGAGGCCTTCTTGTCGAAATTCAGTAAGTGGTCTATTTAACATGTCGCCTTGGGCCATATTTTAGGCCGTGAGGAAAAACCCATGAAGACATTACAAATGATATATGAAGCATAAAGCCATCTTGACGAAATCCGTTCTTCGTTGGAGGGGTGGATAGAGCTTGCGCCTGGCACGCTGTTGGCCCAGCGTTCGACTCTCCTACCCGGCCAATGAAGAATTAGAGGAATTTATTTCTGGTGATAGAAATTCATTTCTAGTCATAATGTGGTTCGGATCCCACAATAAGCTGTAGGTCCCGTTGCTAGGTAACCAGTTGGTTCTTAGCCACGTAAAATACATCTAATCCTTCGGGCCAGCCCTAGGAGAGCTGTTAATCAGCTCACTGGTCTGGTTAAACTAAGATATACTTACTTTTTTGACGAAATCCAGTTGATACTCTGCGTAAAACTGCTCCTTGGGCCATATCTTAGGCCGTGAGGAGATACCTATGAAGACTGAAGCAGCCTACCATATGAGAGTCACTGTCTGCCACCACATCACAGAGGGAATAATGTGGTCAACGTACATGCGACGAAGGTGGGCGGGCCAATTGTGTGCTATAATGATCTGGCGCTGCGCACGAAGAGCAACTCTGCAATCAGTGAGAGAGGACGGAGATTGGAGGAGTAACTCGAAGATTGAGGGCGTAAGTCATGAGGTTTGCTTTAGGGCCAAGCAAGGCCCACCAAGTCTTTGTGGGTCCTGGGGCCAAGGAGCGGAGAGGCTGGTTGGTTACCCGCGTACTTTATTGCTCGAGAAATGAAGCGGATCGTATATGTTGAGGAAGAAGGGGATTGCATCGTCATGAAATTAAATTAACTTACTGGAGTAACTGGGATTTTCAAAATAAATGTTTTTCATTATTGTGCCAAGAGGAAGAAAACTAGTTTTTGTAAATTATTATTATTTTTTTTTTTTTAGACAGAGAGAGAAGGCAGTTCGTCTCAGCTACGTATTTTAGTTATGAACTACATGGCTGAAGTAGCTAACATTTTATAAACCAAGATATTAATGAGCTAAGGAAGAAGCAACAACTGTTAGCTTTCTCTTTTGACAGAAAGTGATTCGTTTCAATTCCCAAACGTTTTAGAAAATGAGCTGAACAATCTGAAAGATCTCATTTCCTGTGCAAATGCTGAGCACAACTTACTTCAACTTGCTTTTGGGGCATTCAATATTGTGACCCTCAAATTTTGAAACTATTTGTACAAGGCGTTGTTGTTCTGAACCAACTTCAAAATCTTATATTCAACACTGTCTTGTTGTTGTTGTTCTCGCTGAAGTTGTTGTTTTATTGTTGTTATGCTTGCTTCTTGGGCATAACTTCCTGGTAAATGGTTCAGCAATGCCTGTATCTAGAAATTTTTCGAACATATGAAAGGTAATTCTCACCCTGGTAATCCACGGGAAAAGATAAACTACTAGGCTTATATGTTATTGGTTCAGTTCGTCGTTTAGTTTAGATATTCAAAACTAAACTTAGGGGGTTAGGTTTATTTACAGTTCGACCCCTTTCATTTGTGAAGTGGTGAAATGCTAAATGAAAACCAATTCACACAGATAAAAAATTATTCCTGAAACTAAGCAGTCTGATCTACTGAGTTTCGTTACTCTGATTACCTGTAATTTTACATTTCCATTTTAACTGCCTACTGAAAGGTAAATTTCCTTTAGCCTACTTTTAAAAAAAATTCCTACGAACAACGCTGGCCTTCTTACAGCACCCCTGGCTTATAGAGTACTCTAGCTTAATGTTTCAGTTTTTAGTTTTCTGTAAAAGAAAACTATTGTTCTGTCTGTCCGCACTCATTCTGTCCGCCCTCAGATCTTAAAAAACTACTGAGACTAGAGGGTTGTAAAGTGGTATGTTGATTATCCACCCTCCAATCATCAAACATACCAAATTGCAGCCCTCTAACCTCATCAGTTTTAATTTTATTTAGGGTTAAAGTTAGCCATAATCGTACTTCTGGCAACGATATAGGACAGGCCACCACCGGGCCATAGTTAAAGTTTCATGAGCCGCGGCTCATACAGCATTATACCGAGACCACCGAAAGATAGATCTGTTTTCGGTAGCCTTGATTACACGCTGTAATGGCTGTACAGAAAACTCGATTGCGCCGAAGAAACTTCGGCTCATTTTTTACTTATTTCAACTATCTCAAGAATGACATACATAAACATAATGTAAACCATTTCGACGTAGATCAAAACTAGTTAGACTACAGACACAGATGTATATTGTAAATGAACGATGGCAGTGGGAAAATATACAATAAGTAGTCTAGAACCAGGAACAAGCAAAGAATAGCATAGAGTCATTAGTCTTGCGTTGGGAAGCGTGTGTAAAATACCTGGAAATTCGTCAGCGGTGAGGTATTACAGGGTGGAAAATTAACTTTTAGCATGTTCAAATAGTATTCAGGCTACAGACCACAACACCACTAAGCAATCATTATGAGTGATGCGAAGAAATTCCCTTTTTTTTTTCTTTGTTACAGTACTGTCAAGAACGCTCACAGACAACGTAGCTTGATGTACATAGTTTTTTAAAATTGATTTTTTCGGAAGTCACGTTAGGGAGACCGTGTATTTCTCTGCAATAATAATAATACACAATAATAATAATAATAATAATAATAATAATAATAATAATAATAATAATAATAATAATGGAGAAGCAAATAAAGTTATGTGTATATGTACATATATTTAAAGATAAATCAATCTGATTGAAAAGGGGAATCGAACAAGTTCCCGAAAGCTATCTATATTGATTTATCTTTAAATATATGTACATATGCATACCTGTGGATTTGCTTCTCCATTTTAAGACTCATGCTACTATGAGTATTTTTTAATTAATAATAATAATAATAATAATAATAATAATAATAATAATAATAATAATAATAATAATAATAATAATAATATCCTTTATTGCAGCTCAGGGCCATATGCATGGAATATACAAATAAAATACACACAGTCTAGACAAATTCTGGATACATGAGATAACGTGATAAGAATGATAATCGGCAATATCAACACACTTGCTGAGGAAGCAGAAAAAATTGAATTCATAATAATTATATGGAGAATAATAGTAAAAAAAATTATTAAAATGATAACAATAATAAGATTAAAGATCGCCAATCATCGTTAATCGTCTAAGTTGGTCGATATTAGGCTACATTAATCCCTTTTCGGTAGATATCACTAACATACTTACATATCCATCATATTAGAAAACCCGAAGGACGTTTATGAGAGAGAGAGAGAGAGAGAGAGAGAGAGAGTGATATTAGTGTTGCCTTTATCTTTGTATCAAAGTAAATTACGTTCCCTGAAGACATTTTCAGAAATCAAGGTTGTGAACTGAATTGAATATAGAATTTAGGCCAAAGGCCAAGCACTGGGACCTATGAGGTCATTCAGCGCTGAAATGTAAATTGATAGTAAAAGGCCTGAAAGGTGTAACATGAGGAAAACCTCTCATTTGCACTATGAATCAATTATTAGGAGAGTGTGGAGAGTAAGATGGAAGAAAGTGAATATAAAAGGAGGTACAGTAAAAGGAACGTAAGGGGTTGCAGCTAGGGGCCGAAGGCACGCTGCATAGAACTTAAATAACGCCTACAGTGCACCACATGAGGTGCACTGACGGCCCTACCCCGCTACGGGGTTCAGAAATCAAGACAGTGAGATCCACCCATTCCTCTTGAATACAAAATAAGAACAAGACCTCAGTCGTCATCGTTATTCAGTAAGTTTTTGAGACACTCTGTTAACGTGTAACTTAGAATGCGACGAAAAATAAAAATACGCTCCGTTCAGTATCGTTCAATTAACGGCAACAGAAAACCGGTGCGGAAAACATGACAGTTCATTTGTTTACCTTGACAAAACGCAGGTGAGTAAAGCCCCGCACTGATTTCATAAGAGAACAACAGGCAATATGTAATGCGTACTGAGGGCTTGTGACTTAGTAGCTGTTGAAAGGGAAAATATTTATGTGCATAATAAACGTCGCCGTAGATTAAAAAAGAGAGGCAGTAAGTATACCCCTTGTTAAAATGCCAGTACTGTAGAGCCCATACCCCGTCCGGGTGGGAAAATATTGATGCCACAAATCGGAGGAAAACTAAACTGCCTGTCAGCAGCGCCGCCGTCGAGAAGAAGAAGAAGAAGGAGGAGGAGGAGGAGGAGGAGGAGGAGGAGGAGGAGGAGGAGGAGATGAAGAAGAAGAAGAAGAAGAAGAAGAAGAAGAAGGAGAAGAAGAAGAAGAAGAAGAAGAAGAAGAAGAAGGAGAAGAAGAAGAAGACGAAGCAAAAGAAAAACGCGAAGAAAAAGAAGAAGCAGAAGAAAAACACGAAGAAGATGTAGCAGAAGAAGAAGAAGAAGAAGAGAAGAAGAAGAAGAGGAAGGAGAAGAAGAAGCAAAAGAAAAACACGAAGAAGAAGAAGACGAAGAAGAAGAGGAAGAAAGAGGCGGAGGAGGAGGAACCTCTCCCTGCCTCTCGCTACTCTCGCAAAACACCTGTACGAATCCCGACGTACGATACCTGTGAGGTTAATGAGAGGAGGTGCCTACCGATGTTTATTAATCCCTTTTCGCGTTTAAAGGCCGTGTAATTTTAATCCCGGTCCATCGACGATACGCTCTCCGGATTTACG
>NC_089761.1:25658143-25673143 GCF_040412425.1 Macrobrachium rosenbergii | reverse complement strand
TTCAGAAATCTTGTCTATATCTCTTTACATATTTTCCTTACCAATGTAGAGGGTAAATCTAAAAGTCATCCATTTATTTATCTATTTCGCCAAAATTCTGGCTCTCTTCGTAATTGGCTACGCGTTTTTAAAGCCTATTTTCGCATCAGTGATTGACTGTTGATTTTATTCAATGCCTTGCCATGATTTGTTCATGCTTGTATGTGTCCATTTTTGTCATGTTTTTATTTATGTATATATATTTTTCTTCATAAGGCAAGCTTTTCTTCCTGTGACTTAATCTTACCATGTTTAATCTTACCATGATTTGGTCATCTTTTGTCTATTAATTAATTAATTTATTTATTTATTTACTTATCTATTTTGTCAAAATTCGCTTTATTGAGGCGAACTGCTATCTTTTTTTTCATTTTCGTAACACCTGCCTTTGTCTTCCTTGGTATTTGTAAAATGACATTTTATTTTACAGAGCAACTTTCACTCAAATATTTTGTAACCCATGAAATGTCTAAATAATGAGATCCGATTCTGAAATAGACGCTACTGGGTGGGCCCTAAAGCCTCTCTGTGAACTAATATCCCTCACACCTAACTCCTAAAGTCTGTTGCTTGTCTTATCCATTGATGTTTGGGATGAGGATGCCGGACCCGTGCCCGTGAAATGTAATCAGTTGAACATAGCCGAGCATTGTCAGCACACTGAAAATGCAAATAAAAATAACTTCGAACAGCCGTGTAATAATTACAAATATTATTTAGCTGCTGGTATCAAGAGGGAACTTGGTATTTTTCTCAAGATATATAAACTGGCAGAAGCTCAAAGTAGGTGCATGAAGACTGAAATATGTGAGTGAATTGCCTGAGCTACAAGAACAGTTCAAGAGTAAAAGAGAGAGAGAGAGAGAGAGAGAGAGAGAGAGAGAGAGAGGAGAGAGAGAGAGAGAGGACCTGCTGTTGGTGGAGTCTGAAGGTTTAAGATGTAAAAGATTTCCAAAGAAAAATATGTACACCATGTAGTAACTATTAATCATTTTCCGCACCGTCACACCTCGTTATATTAAACCAAGACAACCACCACTATTCCTCTTCCCCTCCCCTTTCTACGCCCTCCTCTGCGCCCCAACTTATGTAATTTGGCATTCCTCCCCCCCTCCTCCTCCTCCGCCTCCTCCTCCTCCTCCCTCCACCGGGAATGTTTTCTCTTGTCACTAAGAATTTCTTCAGCTGTCATGCGTTGCAAATTTATCTTGCTAAAACATCCTGCGGTTTTTGTACGGGATTTCTTTTCCCGCAGCCCAAAATGCTTATGGCATTATTACTTTGTTTATGCGTCGCTTTGTGTTTGCTAATCTTCGGTTCGTCGACGTAAATTATTCCTGACGCTTCTCTATAATTAATTTCAAATGCTAATAGTGCGCGGTTTTATGAGTGATTAGGCTTCGGCGGGCTCTCTTTGTAATTGGCTATACGCGTTTTTAAAGCCTATTCTCGCACCGGTAATTGACTGTTAATTTTATTTAATGTCTTGCCATGATTTGGTCATGCTCTTATTTGTTCATTTTTGTTATATTTTTATTTATCTGTATACATTTCTTTTCATATGGCAAGCTTTGCTTCCCGTGACTTAATGTTGCGATGATTTGGTCATGCTTTTATCTGTTTATTTACTTGCTCATTTATTCATTTATTTATTTACTTATTTATCTATCTGTTTAATTTTGTCATATGGCAAGCTTAGCTTCCAAGACTTACGGCCATAAATACCTACAATTTCTCATCTTTAGCTTTACTCTTAAAAATCTGACCCAAACATGGAACGGACAGATGAACATACTGTACAACCCAATACTCCTTCCACGCTCCTCCTCCTCCTCCTCCTCCTCCTCCTCCTCCTCCCTCCTCCTCCTCCTCCTCCTCTTTCTCCACCACCTCCTCCTCCTCCTCCTCCTCCTCCTCTTCCTCCACCTCCTCATCCTTCCCACCTCCTGGTCCTCCTCCTCCACGACCTCCTGCTCCTCCTCCTCTTCCCCCTCTTTCTCCACCACCACCGCCACCTCCTCCTCCTCCTCCTCCTCCTCCTCCTCCTCCTGCTTCAGGAGATTGTGCTATCTCTCCATCGCGGACGTCGTCAGCGCGGACAGAAATAAACAGTCCCGATCGAGTGTGATGTATACGCGTTCATTAGGTCCTCCGTAATGTCTTCAGCTGCGTCCAGCAGGCTAATCAGACAGGCGGTCATGTGGTGGTGGCTGTTGCGTTTCTTGCAGAAGTTCGAATGGTAAACAAAGTGGAGTTGACCGCTAGCATGATGGGTCTTCTTCTCTTGTTGTCATTGTGGAATTATTGCCCGCGAGTTCGGTCTCACCTTCTCATTTGTACTGATTTGTCTTCTGTTTTGGTGTTCTTTCATTCTTCAATTGTTCGTATTTCTTCTTTAACTCGTTATATTTTGGAATGTTTCGCCTTTGTTCTCTGTTATGCTGTGTATGTTTTCTTTTTATTTCGTCCTTTTTTTTGTCTTGATATGGGACGTTTCAGTTATTTATACTTGCCAAGATTTGAATTTGAAATTATTCGCCTCGTCAGTTTCCTATTGTCTTTTATTGTGATTTACTTTTCATTTTTTCCATCCTTCCTTTCATTCCTCTTCTTGCTATAAACCCTATCTCAGTCATTTACTTTTTTGTACGATCTGGAAATCTGAAAGTCGTCGCTTCTCTCACTCGCTGCTTCATACCCTCATTATTGCATCTCCTTCTCACACTTATTTCTCCCAAATTCATCTCTTTCTTATTCTCCCAAATTCATCTCTTTCTTACACTTCCCTCTCGCTCGTTTTCCTTCATTGTATCAGCCTTATCTCTGTCTCTTATATATTCTTTCTCTCAGATTCATCTCCTTCTTACACTTCTCTCTCTCTCTCTCTCTCTCTCTCTCTCTCTCTCTCTCTCTCTCTCTCTCGTTTTCTTTCTTCCTATCAGCCCTGTCGCTCTTCTGTTTAGTTTTTCTTTCAAATTCATCTCTTTCTCTCACTTATTTCTCTTTCTCTCTCTTTCCTTCTTCCTATTAACCCCGTCTCTTTCTTCTTTTTATTTTTATCTGTCAAATTCATCTCTTTCTTCCACGTCCCTCTCTCTCTCCCGTTTTCTTTCATCCTATCAGCTCTACATCTGTTTCCGATCTATTCTCTCTCTATTCATGTCTTTCTTCCGCGTCTCTCTCTCTCTCTCTCTCTCTCTCTCTCTCTCTCTCTCTCTCTCTCTCTCATTCATCCTATTAAACTAACTCTGTCTTCTATTTATTTTTTCTCATATTCATCTCCTTCTCTCTCTCTCTCTCTCTCTCTCTCTCTCTCTCTCTCTCTCTCTCTTTTCCTCTTCCTTCCTATCATCCCCTTATCTCTGTCTCTTTTCCCTCTTTCTCTCTCTCTCCCGTTTGCCTTCCTATCATCCTTATCTCTGTCTCTTTTCCTCTTTCTCTCTCTCTCCCGTTTGCCTTCCTATCATCCTTATCTCTGTCTCTTTTCCTCTTTCTCTCTCTCTCCCGTTTGCCTTCCTATCATCCTTATCTCTGTCTCTTTTCCTCTTTTGATTTTCTCTGTTCTTGTTAGTGATTAAAGCCACCACATAAACACCATCATCTCTCTCTCTCTCTCTCTCTCTCTCTCTCTCTCTCTCTCTCTCGTTTTCCTCCTTCTTATCAGCCTTATCTCTGTCCCCTGTTTATTTTTTCGTTCTCCTCCGTTCTTGTTAGTGATTAAAATCACCACATAAACACCATTTTTGCTTCTGTATTCCGGTTTCGCCTTGACTTTAAAAGCTGTCAAGTAAAAGACTTTAGTGGCACAATCCCCGTTGTTCTGAAGCCTGCTCTCTCTCTCTCTCGCATGCCACGCATGTTAATTTTCTTATTGCCTTTCGTGGCTGTTTTCTGTTTTTTTTTTCTGTTTTTTTTTTCAAGCTTCTTCTTTCGTAATAGCTGTCAGATGCAAGGATATCTGAATTTTAGTATTTTGATTATTATTATTATTATTATTATTATTATTATTATTATTATTATTATTATTGTTGTATTTTTCTCTATTTTTGTCAAGTTTCTTCTTTCATAATGAGCCGTCAGATGCGTTGGACATTCGAATTTTATTATTATTATTATTATTATTATTATTATTATTATTATTATTATTATTATTATTATTATTGTTATTATTATAATATTTTCTCCCTATTTTTGTCAAGTTTCTTCTTTCGTTATAAGCTGTCAAATGCGTTGGGCATTCGAATTTTATTATTATTATTATTATTATTATTATTATTATTATTATTATTATTATTATTATTATTATTCTATTTTTTCTATACTTTTTCAAGTTTCTTCTTTCGTAATAAGCTGTCAAATGCGTTGGGCATTCGAATTTTATTATTATTATTATTATTATTATTATTATTATTATTATTATTCTATTTTTTCTATACTTTTTCAAGTTTCTTCTTTCGTAATAAGCTGTCAGATT
Source organism: Macrobrachium rosenbergii (assembly GCF_040412425.1). NCBI lineage: Eukaryota > Metazoa > Arthropoda > Malacostraca > Decapoda > Palaemonidae > Macrobrachium > Macrobrachium rosenbergii. The sequence goes on along the minus strand of NC_089761.1, from coordinate 25,668,630 downwards.
CGTTGGGCATTCGAATTTTTTTTTTATTATTATTATTATTGTTATTATTATTATTAATTATTATTATTATTATTATTATTATTATTATTATTATTATTATTATTATTATTATTATTATTATTCTGTTTTTCCCTATTTTTTTCAAGTTTCTTCTTGTGTTATAAGCCGTCAAATGCGTTGGACATTCGAATTTTTTTATTATTATTATTATTATTATTATTATTATTATTATTATTATTATTATTATTATTGTATTTTTCCCTATTTTTCAAGTTTCTTCTTTCGTAATGAACTGTCAGATGCGTTGGGCATTCGCATTCGAATTTTATGATTATTATTATTATTATTATTATTATTATTATTATTATTATTATTATTATTATTATTATTATTATTATTATTATTATTATTATTATATTTTCTCCCTATTTTTTTCAAGTTTCCTCTTTCGTAATGAGCTGTCAAATGCGTTGGGCATTCGAATTTTATTATTATTATTATTATTATTATTATTATTATTATTATTATTATTATTATTATTATTATTATTATTATTATTATTATTATTATTATTATATTTTCCCTATTTTTCAAGCTTCTTCTTTCGTAATAAGCTGTCAGGTGCGTTGGACATTCGAATTTTATTATTATTATTATTATTATTATTATTATTATTATTATTATTATTATTATTATTATTATTATTATTATTATTATTATGAACCCTATTCATAAGGAAAAAGCCCACAGGAGCCATTGACTTGAAACTTGAGCTTCCAAAGAATAAGGTGTCCATTAGAAAGGAGTGACAGGAGGTAATGGGAAATGCGGAAACAAGATATCACTTATTTAAAAAGAAAAATTATTTAACAAATTAATAAATAAATACAGAAAAATACAGGTTTTAAGTGAGCATATGAGTTTCTACCTATGTTTTTTGGTTTCTTCAAAACATTTTTTTTATTTGTAAATTCAGAGTATCTTACGTTCTTGTCCTTCTTGTAGTTAAACGAGAACCGAGAAGAGTTAAAAAAAGAGAGAATGTCACGTGAGTGTTGAGTCTTAAAATGAGGCCATTTATTTTGTTTAGTAAATTTGTAAAGTCATCTACGTAAAGGGTCTGTTCTTTGCAGCGTGCCTTCGGCCCCTAGCAGCAACCCATTTCGTTCGTTTTACTGTGCCTCCTTTCATATTCTCTTTCTTCCATCTTACTCTCCACCCTCTCCTAACAATTGATTCATAGTGCAACTGCGAAGTTTTCCTCCTGTTACACCTTTCAAACCTTTTACTGTCAATTTCCATTTCAGCGCCGAATGACCTCATAGGTCCCAGTGCCTGGCCTTCGGCCTAAGTACTATATTCAGTTCAGTTCAGTTCATCTGTCCAGCTCATAAAAAGGCATAATTCTGCTATTATTACAGCACAGTTTCGTCAGATTGTTTTCTACCTGTTGTACGAACAATAAAAATCAATCAGTCGTTATTAGATTTGCTTGAATCCAGTATTGTTGCGTGAGGAGATTTCAAGTACTGAACGTAGTATTAAGATAACTGAAACTTCAATAAAGTTCTTATATCATAATAAAATGACTTGTATGTTTCTGGACAAATGTTTTATTCATTTGGTCTCACTGCTGTCTACGTCACTTTATTCTAGCAATTAACTGAGCACCTGCCTTTCATCAGTTCTATTTACTTCTCTCCGTTTCTTATTTTGTTTTCTTTCTCGTACTTCTGTGGTTTCATTCTTATCGTTATTGTTAATAAGTGCATTTTTGTTGGTGCTTGCATAGTACGCATGCCATTTTCCTCGTTGTATCTAAAATGAATAACTTATTTTCCCATCCGCCAAATTCGTTGCGAAGCGGGCAACTGCAGTGATCGAATAATGATTTGCATTCTTCATGCATATCGCAAGTCATGAATTTATCATCATGGCGTTAATAAGCAGTCATTGTAACTTTTCCGAGAACCTGGAGTATTTTAAACAGATTAACGGGTGGTGATTGGTATGCTTATTCAAACGTCTGTAATCACAGTATTGAAAGAGATTGACAAACACAGTTAATTACCTTTTTCCCATGGTTAGCTTTAACCATATGCGTGATTTAAATGTGTTTGAATTAACATTCTGTTAATTAGAGTAAGGCTTTTTCGTCATAGAGTAAGGCTTTTTCGTCATATTACTATGAGATAAAGAGATAAAGTCTCTTTTCAGCACTGCGGAGAAATCGTTAAGCCTTCTTCCATCCTTCGGTTTATATTCAGTGTTTTTCTCTCAATCATTTTTTTTTCACATTCATCATCTTCAGACAGACATGTCTGCATGACGTGACGTGACAGCACGACGTGACATGACAAAAGACAGACATGTCTACATGTCTATCTGGTATCTGGTTTAGTCATACTTACCCCTCTGTCTAGACTTGCTTTCGATCGAACAACATAGAAGAACAACATCATCTCAAAATGTTACCTTCAACGTGAATAAGTTAACTAAGCAATGTTGTAACTCTTGACGCTTAGAAGCATAGATACATAATGAGCTTACAGCAGTATATAATGTGCCCCTGGAAATAATGAATTGTTTGATTGAAACGGAAAACCTATGAAGGGTTGGAATGCCCTTCATGAGAAACTTAACGAAAATAAATTAGTTATTTACAATATAAATACAACAGTCGGATATGAATGGGTGTACAGATGTTACTGAAGACAGTAGTAGACACTCGACTGACTTGCAGATATCCTGTAGATCGGTTACTCCCCCACGGAGGTGGAGGGTGGGAGGAAGGGGAATTAACTCGACGAAGCCCTTCGAAGTATGGACTGACATCATTTATATATATTAGAGATATTGAAACAACAGACACACAGACAGATGAGGACCTAGAGGTGACAGTCGTTCCATTGAAAATATTGCTGTTATTATATTGAAAAAGACAGAGAGAGAGAGAGAGAGAGAGAGAGGAGAGAGAGAGAGAGAGAGAGAGAGAGAGAGAGAGAGAGGGAGCGGGGTGACGATGCACAATTGAAAATCATCGCATTATAAATATTCCTTATTGTTATGTGTACACATTATATTTATATATATATATATATATATATATATATATATATTATATATATATATATATATGTATATATATATGTATTAAAAGAGAGAGAGAGAGAGAGAGAGAGAGAGAGGTAAGGATACAAACAAAAGTCATCTCACCTTAAATATTCCTTATATATTTAAAAACAAAAAACAAAAACAAAAATTTTATCAGCTTTCACCCTCAGCTCGATTTGTGAAACATCACGGGGGGGAAAAAACGGAAATAAACAAAAAATTATAATTAGAACGAACCAAAGGGAATAAATGTCGGACAGAAAGTGTCATTCAATGGCCACAAATGAAGTTAATAATTAGATTGTCGTTGATCATGAATATAAATGACTGTGTCGAGAGGGGATGGAGGGGAGGGGTGGGGTACCGTTGACCCCCTAATTTATGAGACCCCCCTCTTTAACCCCCACCCCCACCCCCTTTCAGTCCCCTGTTGGTAGTAGGGTGGGGGAGGAGGATGACGTGGGTCTAAATAACGGCAAATAAATGGGGCACTGAATAGGCATGTCAGTCGGTTTTATGATTCGATTATGTTCATCATTTTTTGCTTTTCTTTCTTTCCTTCCTTTGATTTCATTATTAAGATGTTAATTTAAGTTGGTCTTAAAGAATGTTGTATTCATGAGAACAACGATAATTAGATTAGTAATTTTCGTTAATACACACACACACACACCCATACACACCAACACACATGTATACATATTGTATATATATATATATATATATATATATATATATATATATATATATGTGTGTGTGTGTGTGTATATATATGTGTGTGTTTGTCTTGTATGTGTATCAAGGTTCCAAAGAGTGTTAAAAAACAATCACGTTTTACGATTTACCCTGAAACACTTGGCTGAAATGGATCCTGAGCCAACTTAACATGTTTATTTATTTTACTTATTTATTTACCTGTTTTCTCTAATTTTTACCCTCAATCACTAATATGACGAGGATTTCATTATTTGAATATTTAGCATCAACAAATCTTTTATATATTTGTATAAGTTCGTACAGTACTTTCAGACAAATACGTCCTGCCTATTACTCAAACGCAAAGGAATTTCATAATGCCATAATTTCTGTTTTATTTCCACGATCTCCTTCCAGTCGGGAATTGTCAACAGGAGGAAGCAAAAGAGAATAAAGAGAAACAGATTCAAAATCATGAGAATGAATGAGGAGGTCATTCTCAATTTGATATATATATATATATATATATATATATATATATATATATATATATATATATATAATCAAATATATTTAAATGCTTATACATATATATCTAATAAAATATATAATTATATATATACATATATATATATATATATATATATATGTATATATATATATATATGTGTGTGTGTGTGTCTGTATATGTTTGCTAAAAGTCAAAGGTTTAATTAAGGTCCCCGGAGCGACATTCCTTATTGGCTCTCTGATAAAGGTCAAAGCTACTGAAGCCGTGCCCCATATGGGCACTAATTTAGCCAAGGCAGGTGAGCTGAAGTGGACACCAAGCAATTTAGTAACCTTGTTGAGAGAGAGAGAGAGAGAGAGAGAGAGAGAGAGAGAGAGAGAGCATTTTAAAACTGCATAAGAATTTCTTGGCTTCGTCTTCACAACATTAAGTCGGCAACGAAATTCCTAAGCTTTAATCAGCGCTTAGAGTCTCTCTCTCTCTCACTCTCTCTCTCTCTCTCTCTCTCTCTCTCTCTCAGCAGGTTACTAAGTGGTATCTGATAAATAAATAGAAGCCATTTTTGTTCATTCCAACAATCTATTTACCACCAATACATCTATATTCATTACCAACGTGACCTCAGGTCAAGTCCGTACCTTTCACGAACGAGGTCGCAGGCACGATTGCTCTGCCCTTTTGCGTGACGTCACTGAGAGGGAACCGCGAAACACAACCGGGGGTATAAATATCACGGTCATAGAGATATTGACGACCATTAATTATGGGACGCATTTGTTTTGCTAATGAGGAAATAAATTTTCCTCGACGCTGTGAAATGGAAACCATTTCTCTCTTGGTTTTTTTTTTTTTGTCTTTTTTATTTTGTTGATTTTGTTTCGTTATTATTCCGTTTTTGTGAAGAGGTAAAATAGTACTTAATGATTCTGGGTATAGGGTTACTTCTGACTCTAAAGTAGGTGTTACTTAATGAAGACTTCTGATATCTGTAGTGATGTTATCTTGTTAAGTATATAAATATTTTTACGGTCACGTTTCAGTATCTGTTACTTTATTGAAAAATTATTGTGCATAGGTAACGTTGTACCTAATGATTTCGGAATATTGGGTTACTTTCGGCTATAAAGTAGGGGTTACTTATGTACTTATGTAAGACCTCATACATACATACATATTTTATTTTATATATATATATATATATATATATATATATATATATATATATATACTATATATGTGTGTGTGTGTGTGTGTGTGTGTGATCATAAAAGCTTCTTATTATATTGCTCAACCTGGATTTTTTCTTATGTCACGTGTGATTAAATTAATTATTGTATATTTTAGATTTGCACCATATACATGTAATTATAAAGAATCGTAAAAATTATAACCACCTTGCGGTGAATGAAAAAACATTCAAGATTAATTTCACAGTAAGATATCACACACAGAAAGGTAATTAAAAAAGAATATTAGAAAAAAATGAGGCTCAGCGAGAAATAGTGAGAAGAAACTCCCCTCATTACCACATTTGTAGAATATCGCACAGTTTGGTGTGTCTCCACCGCTGCTGAATACATGCATGCGTACGAATTTCAGTACGCGCTTGCGTACAGACAACAAACAGAAATTTTGCCTAAGGTGAAAAGAATAGATGGTATGAATGGCGTGAGTAAAATATCCATAAGCATCATTATTGTTTTACTTATACAGATTCGCACAGGCATTTGTCTCCAACGCGACTGAATGCACGCATGCGTACGAATTTCAGTGCGCGCCTGCGTACAAACAGAAATTTTGTCTAACGTAGAGGAAAATGCAAAAAGAAATAAATGGCGTGAGTAAATCCACAAGTCTGTATACACGCATGCGTACGAATTTCATTACGCGCCTGCGCACAAACAGAAACTTTATCTAACGTAAAAAAAGTATGTTTATATATATATGTATATATACATATATATATATACATATATCTATATATATATATATATATATATATATATGTATGTATGTATGTATGTATGTATGTATGTATGCGTATGAATATCGTCAGTAAAAAAATCTGCAAGCATCATTATCATTTTCGAACAAGTCGCGAGGTTACACTTGGGGGCGTTGTTTAAGAATGCGAGAATATTTAAGACGACGTCACTCAGCCAACAGAACGATATTATCACCTCGCGAAGGATCGTGTGACTTGACGTTTTGCTTTGGAATATATTTTTAAGAGGAAATGAATTTAAAAGGAGAAATAAAAGATAGAAGTCTTTAAGGGTCTTAGTCTTGGAAGGGATGCGGTGAGGTTTGGGCAGCATCAGTTTCAAGTGTTAGAGAGCTTACGTTTAGAGTAGGGTTTTTTTAATATTGGCATTTAATTTAGCCTTATATATATATATATATATATAGAGAAATATATATATATATATATATATATATATATATATATATATATATATATATATATATACATATACATATATATATATATATATATATATATATATATATATATATATATATATATATCTACATTATATATATATATATATATATATATATATATATATATATATATATATATATATATATATATATATATATATGTATATATGTATATATATATATATGAATACGTATTATGTATATGCATACATCAGTGTAAACATCCACTCTAAATTCTCATAAATTCTTCGCGTTACAAAAATTCTCGAGTCCTGATACTTAAGTGCACAAACCCCCCTTTACAGCATTAGCGCTCCATCGAAGACCATTATTTCAGCGAAACGTCTTCCTGGCGTGTATATATAATCATGAGCGTCGATGACAGGTGATCATTTACTCCCAGTTGGCTCGAGCAAGGAGAAGACTGCAAAGATATCAGCTGTCTGGGCAAAGCAAGTGTAAACATAATCACCCAGCATTCAAGGTGCGTGCGTCAGGTTAATAAATTTGAATTTCAAAAGAGAAATTCAGTGGATAATAATGGAGCCGCGATAAACGTAAAAAAATAAGATTTAAAAAAAAAAATAAATAGAAACTGAAGAAGGACAGGGAAAATTTTAAAAGAGAAGGATTTGGACTTTTATTAGCTATCTCTCGTTTTTATCGAACGAACAGACAGCCGTGTTTTTTTTTTTTATGTGTGTCCGTGCATGATACGAGATAATTTTGACAACAAGTGCTTTCGTACAGTACCACATAAACCCGCGCCTCCTACTTTGATTGCATGCAGATTTCTGCGTGGAGACGGACACCGGGAGAGAGAGAGAGAGAGAGAGAGAGAGAGAGAGAGAGAGAGAGAGAGAGTTATCTGATGAATATCATACGGATGGTTTCAGCTACAGTATGGTGAGGATTACGTTGTCAAGCCGGGACCTCCTTAATATGCATTTTGCCTGAGTACTGATCTCTCTCTCTCTCTCTCTCTCTCTCTCTCTCTCTCTCTAAACCAGCCTGACTTGTCGAACAAAGTACCCAATTCACTGCTTAGATTTTTTGACTCTTCTCTCTCTCTCTCTCTCTCTCTCTCTCTCTCTCTCTCTCTCTCTCTCTCTCTCAAACCAATTCGACTTACAACCAGGAGGCATCTAATTCACTGCTTAGATATTTCTTAACGCTCTTATGCCATTCCTTTCTTCGTCCAGTTTTGGAACCGAGTTCGGGTTCCTTGGGTGCACCACGAGAGAGAGAGAGAGAGAGAGAGAGAGCATATCAACATCTCTATACCAAGCAAATACAACAACAACAACAACAACAAGAGCAGCATAAACAGTACCAACATGCACCACCGTGTAATGCAGAATATGCAGAAGAAGCCAAAAAACGGCGTAATAGACAAATAAATAAAAATAAAAAGAGAGATGGAAGAGGGGAAGAAGGAGGAAGAGAAGGAGAAGTGAGCATCCGCAGCAGAACAATAGAGCAAGAAGAAAGCAAAAAAAAAAAAATAATAATAATAAACAAATAAATAAACGAAAATAAAAAAGAGAGAGAAAGAAGAGAAGACGAAATAGAAGAAGTAGAAGAAGAAGGAGAAGGAGGAGGAGGAGGAGCAGGAGAAGAAGTGAGCATGCGCAGCCAATCTCTGGCACCATCAGGAGTATCACAAGGGGTATATCATCATCGCGCCGTCATCGGCAAAGGCCCTCGCCCGCAGGAGGAGAAGCGACGGTAGGTAGCAGCGGCTGGGTGTCGGGGAACCATGTCCCTGTCAGGCGGGGAAGCCTTTGCCATGAATTGGGGCTTCGCCGCGTGACGCCGACAGCGACATCCTACTCCAGCCACCGTTGGAATATAGGACTTTTTTTTTTTTTTTTTTTTTTTTGTGAGAGGCTGGGGGAGTGGGAGGAGGGGGAACAGGACTTTTTTTACTTTTGAGAGGAGGAGGGAGTTGGAAGATGGAGGGGAATGTGATTTTCCTTGGAGAGGGGAGGGAGTGGGAAGGGGAGAAAGAGAGGGGGACATCCGACATTGAGAGAGGAGGGAATATAGGACTTTTTTCTTTTGGGAGGAGGGGCAGGAGGAGGTGGAATTGAAGAGGAGAGGGGAATGTAGGAGTTTTTCTTTTTGAGAGGGGAGGGAAGGAGTGGGAAGGGGAGAGAGAGAGGGGGACTCCGACAGCGACATCCTACTGCAGCCACCGTTGGAATATAGGATTTTTTTTTGAGAGAGAGAGAGAGAGTGGGGGAGGGAGTGGGAAGGGAACAGAGATATACACTTTTTCCTTTGGGGGAGGAGGGGTAGGAGGAGGGAGTTGGAAGAGGAGAGGGGGAATGTAGGATTTTTATTTGAGGGGAGGGGAGTGGGAAGGAGGGAGAGAGAGAGGGGAACATCCGACAGCGACATCCTACTCCAGCCACCGTTGGAATATAGGATTTTTTTTGAGAGAGAGAGAGTAGAGAAAGAGTTGGGAGAGAGAGGAACATATGTCCTTTGCCGTCTCGATGTCCTGTGTGTGTGTGTGTCCCACCTCCTTGGGCATGCAAATGGGTATCAGTGCCCGTCTTCTTCTTTTGATTGCGGGGTGACTCCTTTTGTTTTGGTTGTGTTGCTCTCTCTCTCTCTCTCTCTCTCTCTCTCTCTCTCTCTCTCTCTCTCTCTCTCTCTCTCTCTCTGTCAGGTTTAAATTTATTCTTTTTCATATTTAGGGTAAATTTACTCTGGAAATAAAAAGAATCACACATTGATGGAATTAAAGCTCGCAGATCATGTATAACAAAAAACAATGTAAGATCGTTTATTAAAAATCAAAATGCCTCTTTAGACCGAATCAGTGAATTATTCACCTGGCTGTTGGTCAGAGTTATGTGTTACAGTTGGGATTGAGAAGAGCACCGGGCTAGCAACCTCATCCCAAAATACTAGGTTAAACCAGAAGGCATATATCACATGAAACATATATATATATATATATATATATATATATATATATATATATATATATATATATATATATATATATACTGTATATACAGTATATACATATATATATATATATGTGTGTGTGTATGTGTGTGTAGGTGTGTATGTAGAGGTTATATATATATATATATATATATATATATATATATATATATATATATATATATATATATATATATTATGTGTTTATAAATTTCCCAACTTATTGTTCTTCATTATTTCCTCAACAGCAAATTCTTCATTTACTTGATAGTCTGTGCAAAGCAGCTTCAAGCTTTAGCTGACATGACAGCTTAGATTCCTCGTGCAATCTCGACCGAAACGTGCAATCTCATTATTAAATTGTTCTCATCTCTTTTAATCTCATCGTCCGCTCTCATTCGGATTCTTCTTACCAACTCAAGCTCGGTGTGGTCATTGGAGAAGATTTTAGTGAGAGAGAGAGAGAGAGAGAGAGAGAGAGAGAGAGAGAGAGAGAGAGAGAGAGAGAGAGAGAGAGACGGGAAGGTGAAAAGTAAGGAAGGTGGTTTTGAGAGAGAGAGAGAGAGAGAGAGAGAGAGAGAGAGAGAGAGAGAACATATTTTCAGAATAACAACTGTGACCGCTAACACCTGTTTAAAGACAGACAAAGACAGACAAAGACAGAGAGAGAGGGTGGGAAAGAGAATAAGAGAGGGCATATTTTCAGAATAATAATTACAACTGATACCCTCTTTAGAGAGAGAGAGAAAGAGAGAAGAGA
>NC_089761.1:25633143-25653143 GCF_040412425.1 Macrobrachium rosenbergii | reverse complement strand
AGATCTATTATCGGTGGCCTTGGTTATACGCTGTAGCGGCTGTACAGAAAACTCGATCGCGCCGAAGAAACTTCGGCACATTTTTACTTTTTTTTTTTTTTGCAGTGACTATTTCCAGTAGGTGCACGGAAACTTCTTGCTGATTCGTCCACTAAGGAAATATTCACAGATTAAGTAAAAAACGGAAAAAATTATGTAAGAAAAAACTAGTATTAATAAAAAATTAATATTAATGAATAACTAATATAGGTCAGCTTAGCCAAATTAAATAGATATTTTTTTTGCAGTGAATATTTCCAGTAAGTGCACGGAAACTCCTTACTGGTTCGTCTACTAAGGAAATAATCACAGATTAAGTCAAAGACGAAAAAATATAGTAAGTAATAAAACTACATAGTATTAATTAAAAATATTAATAAAAAACTAATATACTGTAGGTCAGTTTAGCTAAATTAAATATATTTTGTAATTTTTGTTTTCATGCAGTGATTATTTCCAGTAAGCTCACGGGAAACTTCCTACTGATTCGTCTAATACTTAATTGATGACAGATTAAGTAAAAAAACGAAAAAATATTATAAGTAAAAAACTAGTATTAATTTAAAAACTAACATTAATAAGTAACTAACATTATTAATAAAGGAGGACATATGAAATACATTTAGAAAGAGAATTTACTCTCAGCGTATGGTAGATTTAGGTAGAGAAAGAATTCAAAAATTTTAAAAAATGAGAATAATATTAATAAAATCCCAGCCAAAGGAAGACATAAAATAAATTTAGAATAAAGAATTAATTTTCAACTTAAGGTAGATTTAGGTAGAGAAAGAAATAAAAAATTTAAAAATGAGAAAAATATTAATATTAATAAAATCTCAACTAAATGAAGACAGAATAAATTTAGGATAAAAAATCAGTTCTCAGCCTAAGGTAGATTTAGGTAGAGAAAGAAATGAAAAATTGAAAAAAAATAGAAAAATATATTAATATTAATAAAATCTCAGCTAAAGGAAGACATAAAATCAATTTAGAAGAAAGCATTAATTTTCGGCTTAAGATAGATTTAGGTAGAGAAAGAAGTAAAAAATAAAAAAAAATATTAATATCAATAAAATCTCAGCCAAAGGAACGCATAAAATCAGTTTAGAATAAAGAATTAATTTTCAGCCATAGGCAGATTTAGGTAGAGAAGGAAATAAAAAAATTTAAAAAAAATGAGAAAAATATTAATATTAATAAAATTTCAGCTAAAGGAAGACATAAAATAAATTTAGAATAGAGAATTAATTTTCAGCTTAAGATAGATTTATGTAGAGAAAGAATTCAAGAATTTAGAAAAATAAGAAAATATTGATATCAACCACAGCTCAGCAAAAGGAAGGCTAATTTTAAAAAATTGAATTAAAGAATTAACTCTCACATCAAGACAGATTTGGGCAGAGAAAGAAATAAAAAAAATGGGGAATTATTCAAATTAAATCAAACTCAGGACTTACTGTCACCAGGTGTCTCATTCCAGCCACTCCCACCAGACCCCTCCCTCTCTTCCAGTTAAAGAAAAAACTAAAAAAAGAAAAAATAAAAAAATAAAATAAAAAAGGAAAAAAAGATTGGTAAAAGGGGATCCGAGATTAGACAGGCTCTCAGACACTGATTAAAGGTTTGGCTTAATGAAGTTAAAGGGATTGAATACTACCAAGATAAAATCAAAAGGTCACTTTACTCCTCTTCTCTCTCTCTCTCTCTCTCTCTCTCTCTCTCTCTCTCTCTCTCTCTCTCTCTCTCTCTCTCTCTCTTATTATCTAAAAGGGTTGCTTTTCAGAGATTGTGGAGAATTCCAGCTGACATAGGATATCACTGTGTTTGTTTGTATGTTTGTATGTATATATATATATATATATATATATATATATATATATATATATATATATATATATATATATATATATATATATGTGTGTGTGTGTGTGTGTGTGTGTGTGTGTGTGTGTGTGTAAAGCATGTTAAATGGAAGATGATTCTTATCAAGCGAATGTATTATGATGATATATCGGAAAATAATGTAGGTTTGGTCTTTCGCTATAACCCCTTATTTTAGTAATTGAATTAAAAACGTTGCCTTTTGATACTCGTCTCTCTCTCTCTCTCTCTCTCTCTCTCTCTCTCTCCTCTCTCTCTCCATGTGTATGTGAGGAGCTCTCTGGGTAATTCTGAGTAAAACGAAATTCAGTTCATTTTTCCACTAAAAACAGTACCAACTCTAATACGAAACCCATCAAACTGACATTCCCTCTCAGAAATAAATGTCAGACTGTATGTATACACACACACAAACATAAACACACAGCAAAAGATTTATACACATCCAGACGCCCATTCATACCTCAACAAAACACATGCATACATGTTGACATTCCTTTTGTAAAGGCAAACAGTAAAACATCCCAGTAGGGGAAGATGTTCATACACATCAGAATAATAATAAAAAAAAGGTACACACATGGAAATGTTGTTTTTGCGCATGAATAAATACAATAAGAAACAGATAAGCAACTGATAAGGGAAAGGTTTTGCGACAGGAGGCTATAGTGTTCCTGGGGAGGGTTGGGTATTGAGGTTCAGCAATCCTTGGAGTGGAGGTAAAAGAGGTCCTTAGGAACTGGCTTAAGGAAGTCCTCGCTTGGAGTCGGAGGGCGGGGAAGGGTCGGGGAGGGGATGGGGAATCCTTGGACAACTGTAGAAAAAAAAGGAGAGAGAGAGAGAGAGAGAGAGAAAGAGATAGGGAGAAAAAGGAAGAGAATTTGGTTGGAGATATTCAACGGATACCCCGTTACGAAAGGGCTCCAGATTCCAGAAGACCTCAAAAAGAACACTTCAGCTCCCTTTCTTCGAGACGGGCTAAAATCCGACGTAGCACCCGCGGGTAACCTGATACAATCCGTTCCCCTGTTTACCTGCCAACGTGTGTAACTAGGGCACTACGAACCGTCCCGACTCCAGGGCGAAGCCAGGATCTAAACGCGCCGTTAATACCGCTGACAAGAGGAGACTGATAGATGGCTGAAAACGGCCGGAGACAAAACTGACGGATGACTCTTGCATGGTTGGGACAAAACAGCGCCATCGAGGCTACGTTCCCGGAATGGCAGACAGTGAGAAATTGTCTTGATGGACGAGGTAAAAGGAGTGTAAAAAAAAAAAAAAAAAAGGGAGTGTGTGTATAAATGTTTTTTTTTTTTTTTTTACGGGCGAATCGACGACGAGTTCTAGCAGTAATAGAGGGTCTGAATGCTTGTAGCCTTTATCGTTTACATAGCTATACGCTTGTGAAGTGGTGGACGTGATCACTAAGTGGGCGATAGAGACATTTTTCGTAGATAATGGGGCTTAATGGTTTTCTCTCCAGAGAAGGGGAGTATTCGAAATATTTTCTCGTGTTGTTTTGATTGGTCTCTTAAGTGTTGTTCCTTCCTTATGGTTGCATGTGGTAATGGGGGATGAATTTTTATTATCATTTTTATCAGTTGATATATTGTATATATATGTATATATATGTGTTTGTGCGTATATATGTATATATATCCATATATATATATATATATATATATATATATATATATATATATATATATATATAGATACTCGTATATATGTGTATGTGTGTATTGGCCAGCCCTATGAGCTGATAGTCAGCTCAGTGGTCTGGATAAACTATTTACTAATAATAATAATGTATGTGTTAGCGAATGTGTGTGTGTGTGTATGATTTCTTGTTTATATATATATATATATATATATATATATATATATATATATATGCTAATAACACAACTATATATATATATATATATATATATATATATATATATATATATATGTATGTATATATATACACGTATATATATGTTTGTGTATATTGGCTAGCCCTATGAGCTGATCGTCAGCACAATGGTCTGGTTAAACTATCTAATAATAATAATAATAATAATGTATGTGTGTTAGCGAGTGTGTGTGTGTGTGTATGTATGATTTCGTGTTTATATATATATAAATATATATATACAGTACAGTATATATATACACACACACACATATATATATATACATACACATATATATGCTAATAACAAAACCTTACAATACTATAGATAGTTTTACATATTCATGGAAGGATATTGTAATTTAACCGTTTTTCTCTTAAGAATGTTTAATAGAAAATTTTATTTTAACCTTTCTCCTTTTAAGAACTGAATTCTTCTGTAGATTTCTCTTTCCTGTTTTGCATTCCAAATGTATTTGTACTTAAAGAATAAACTAAGAATATTTCTTTAGTGAAAGAATAAACTAAGAATATTTCTTTAGTGACAATGTTCATCAAATGACTGACTTAGACTGTAGTGAATGATGGAATGAAGTTGATAGTGGCAAGTTTTCATATTATTTTGCTAGAGAGAGAGAGAGAGAGAGAGAGAGAGAGAGAGAGAGAGAGAGAGAGAGAGAGAGAGAGAGAGAGTTTACAAGAACCCTCAGGGCAAAAGGAACTCGTAATATGCTATGCAAAAATATTTTCTGTAGTAAAACAAATTTCTCTCAGTCGCTACAGAATTTTTGTCACGAGCGATGTTTTAATGAATCAAAGTATTTGTGGGTTCCTAGTTAACGATCATTAAAAATGCTTATTATTATAAGAAAAATGCCGGATTTCAGGGGACTGTTTTAAACAAATTTCTCTCAGTTGCTGCAGAATTTCCGTCACAAGCAATGTTTTAATGATTCAATTACGGTTAGCGAATAATACATATCCAAATTGGTTACTATGATATGATAAGTAATGCCGGGTGTCACCAGGCTGAAAATTTATACATTGGCCTGGCATGACAAACATTTTTTTTACAAAAACCTAAAACATATAAAATAGAATATATGGAAATTTTATGAAATTTACATTGACGAAATAATAAAAACCATCCTGGTAAAGCACTGGTTAAATACATGTTCATTTGTAATCTCTTTAAAAACGCTTGAAGCGTGTTTTTGTTCACGAGGAATTATGTGAGTTGATTATTTTTTTTTTTTTTTTGTGATTTCAATTAGCAATTAACCGTTGATGCTTCCGATCTGTTAATGATCAGGGCAAGCTTTTAATTTGGTTATGTGAGGCTCCATTACCTTGCAGTTTGAATAGTGTATGTGAATGGCTGTGCATGTGTATACGTAGGCATGCATTTGGGCGTCTGCATAAATGCGTGCATTCTGACATGGGCTCTAGGAAGTTTGCAATGGCCAACATGGCAAATGAATATGATGTGTTCGAGTTGACTTTTACCGTGACCAGCCTCTCTCTCTCTCTCTCTCTCTCTCTCTCTCTCTCTCTCTCTCTCTCTCTCTCTCTCTCTCTCTGTTGATTATTTCCAATGGCAACGTTCTCATCTTCATCATAAAATGGGATCTCTCTCTCTCTCTCTCTCTCTCTCTCTCTCTCTGTTGATTATTTCCAATGGCAACGTTCTTTTCTTCATCATAAAATGGGATCTCTCTCTCTCTCTCTCTCTCTCTCTCTCTCTCTCTCTCTCTCTCTCTCTCTCTCTCTCTCTCTCTGTTGATTATTTCCAATGGCAACGTTCTTTTTCTTCATCATAAATGGGAACTCTCTCTCTCTCTCTCTCTCTCTCTCTCTCTCTCTCTCTCTCTCTCTCTCTCTCTGGCTGTTTCCAGCGGCACAGTTCTCTTTTTCCTGTTATTCGACCGTACATCAAATTTTCGACATTCGACAGGCACAGTGATCCACCAGTTCTCTCTCTCTCTCTCTCTCTCTCTCTCTCTCTCTCTCTCTCTCTCTCTCTCTCTATTATACTTGTATATGGCAGCAACTCTTGTCTCTTGTATTTCAACATTACCTGGCATCTCTCTCTCTCTTCAATCTATTTCTCTCTCCCCACCCTCTCTCTCTCTCTTTCTCTCTCTCTCAAGGCTACTTAACCATATTACACATAACGTCAACAAAGCTTAAATCGCCCATCTCTTCGTAACATAGTCTTAAACGTACCGAGACCTCTCTCTCTCTCTCTCTCTCTCTCTCTCTCTCTCTCTCTCTCTCTCCGAGGCTTTCTTCTAAAATATGGAGGCGATTTACCTTTGAAGGGAATTAGCATAGTGGGATCCCGAGGTAGGCGAGACGAAATAGAATTCTCTGTTATGAAAGTTAATTTTGAAGAGGGCCATTCGCCTGTCATCCCAGACGTCTACGCGAGAGATTTAGGGGCGAAAACATCGAAGGAACGAGGAGAGAGAGAGAGAGAGAGAGAGAAGAGAGAGAGAGAGAAGAGGGATGGGGTGGGGAGAAATAGATTGAAGAGAGAGAGAAGGGGGCAGGTGGGAGAGAAAAGATTGAACAGAGAGAGAGAGAGGGGGGGGGTGGGGAGAAAGAAAGAGATTGAAGAGAGAGAGGGTGGGGAGTGAGAGAGATTGAAAAGAGAAGAGAGAGAGAGAGAGAGAGAGAGGGGGTGGGGAGAGAGAAATAGATTGAAGAGAGAGAGAGAGGGGATGGGGAGAGAGAGAGATTGAAGAGAAACGAGAGAGGTAGGATGGGGAGAGAGAAAGAGATTGAAGAGAGATGAGAGAGAGAAAGAGAGAGATGTGGAGAGAGAGAGAGGAAGAGAGACAGAGAAAAAGAGAGAGAGAAAGAGAGAGACAACCTTGTAGTCCCCTCTCCCACCGCTTCTCTTTTCTGCTGATGATCCTGCTGCCTCTCTCTCTCTCTCTCTCTCTCTCTCTCTCTCTCTCTTCTCTCTTGTCTTTGCACTCTGTCTTGTCGCGAGTGTCGTGGTCATTTTTCTCTGTCAGCCGTACCCTTCTTGCCACTCAATCTCCGTCCATTAGCGAAACTCTCCTAACTTATCGTTCGGCCCGGAGGGACCCGGGCCATCCATCCGACAGGCGACTGGCTCGGCGAAGCTCAGTGGAGAGAGGCGAAGCATTAAGGGAAGCGGAGCCGAGATACAGTGGGATTCGGGGGACTATCGTTGTCACATCAGCCATGATTTGTTTGGCTTGTCCGCACTGACTCCCTACCAGCTGTCGGTCATACATCAAATGGAGAATGTTGCCACTCACTTTGGCTTAATGCTCTGCATATTTCCCTCCCTCCCTCTCCCTCTCCCTCTCTCTCTCTCTCTCTCTCACTCTCTCCTCTCCCCGTCCTCTCCTTCACTGTACGCCCTCCCCTACCCGTCCGCCATCTCTCCACACCACTCCCATCTTCCTGCCCCTCCCCCTTCTCTCTCTCTCTCTCTCTCTCTCTCTCTCTGTCTCTCTCTCTCTCTCTCTCTCTTACTCTTCTAGTGCCTAGTCGCGTTAACGGGACGTATCGCCGTACGTGATGGTCCGTGCGGACGTGTTCGGCTTGTAATGAAGAAAGACGGGGGCGGGGGAAATGTGGAACATTGCGGGGTGGTTGTGGCACTTCACCCCCCCCCCCATAACCCCCACCCTCCTCTTCTTAACCGTTCGAGGACACCCGTCCAGGTGACGGCTTTGGTTCCAGGCGGGACGGTAAACAGGAGAGAAGATTTATCAGCTAAACGTTCACCCTGTTAACCGATGGCCGAAGTAACTCGAGATTTTTTTCAGGAGGGCCAAGGGAAAATGATGCGCTGTGCGGAGTAGCTTCGGAGAAATACGATGGGCAAATAGGTGGAGAGGAAGATGAGGAAAAGTGGATAGGTAAG
The DNA here is from genome assembly GCF_040412425.1 of Macrobrachium rosenbergii. NCBI lineage: Eukaryota > Metazoa > Arthropoda > Malacostraca > Decapoda > Palaemonidae > Macrobrachium > Macrobrachium rosenbergii. The sequence goes on along the minus strand of NC_089761.1, from coordinate 25,645,416 downwards.
AAGATGCAGCAAGGAATACTATAAAAAAAAATCATGAAATGAAGGAAAAAAGATTCGACAAAGATTATAATTCAGTTCAGGAAGACGAGGAAAGGTAAGAAGATGCAGCCATGATTATACAAAAATTGGTAAGACGAAGATACCGAAAAAGATGCGACAAGGATTACAAAACAAATTAGAAAGACAAGGAAAAGTGAAAAGATGCAGCAAAGATTATTAATAAGTTTAGGAAGATGAAGAAAAGCGGATAAGTAAAAAGATACAAAAAGAATTATTAAAAACCAGGAAGATTAAGAAAAGTGGATAAGTAAAAATGATGCAACAAGGATTATAAAAAAATCAGGACGTTGAAGAGAAGCGGATAACTAAAAAGATTCAAGGATTATAAAACACATCAGGAAGATGAAGAGAAATTGAAAGATGCAACTAGGATGGTACAAAAATCAGGAAGATGAGGAAAAATTGAAAGCTGCAGCAAGTATTATCAAACAAATCAGAAAGATGAGGAAAAGTAAAAAGATGCAACAGTGATTATCAAACAAATCAAGAAGATGAGGAAAAATTGAAAGATGCATCAAGGATTATAAAAATAATCAGGAAGATGAAGAAAAATTGAAATTTGCAACAATGATCGTAAAACAAATTGAATGATGCATCATGGATTATAGAACAAATCAGGAAGATGAAGACAAATTGAAAGATGCCACAACGATTATAAAACAAATCAGAGACAAGGGAAAGACAAAAAGAAGCAAAAAAAAATTTTTTTTAAATTAGGAAGATGAAGAAAAGAGGATAAGCAAAAAAATGCAGGAAGGATTATAAAAAAATTAGGAAGATGAAGGAAAGTGGGTAAGTAAAAAGATGCAATAATGATTACAAACAGAAAAATTAGGAAGATGAAGGAAAGTGGGTAAGTAAAAAGATGCAATAATGATTACAAACAGAAAAATTAGGAAGATAAAGGGAAATGTATGAGTAAAAAGATGCACCAAGGATTATCAAAAAAAAAATCCGGAAGACGAAGGAGAATAAAAGATTCAATAAAGATGATTAAGCAATTCAGAAAGACGAGTAAAAGTAAAAAGATGCAACAAGGATTGTAAAAAATTTGGAAGATGAAGATAAGTAAAAAGAAAGAACGAGGATTATGAAAAAATATTAGGAAGATTAAGAAAAGTGGATAAGTAAAAACATACAACCAGGATTATAAAAAAAATCATGAATATGGAGAGAAATGGTTAAGCAAAAAGGTACAAAAGGATTATAAAAGAAATAGGAAGATGAAGGAAGTAAAAAGTACAAAAATGTAACAGTGATTGTGAAGAGAACCAAGATGATGAAGAAAAATAGATTCAACAAAGATTTAAAAAAAAAAAAAAATTCAGGAGAATCAATTACGTGAGAGGAGACAAAGATAAACTGAAGAAATAAAATAGACCAAAGTAGGTAAAAAGCAGCATATACGAAGAGCTTTCAGATGAGGACAAAAGTTGTTAAAAAGCAGTAGGAATGTAGAAAAGGAAAACGAAAAGTTAAAAAGATGCAGCAAGGGTTATAAAAATAACAGGAGCAGTAAATAAGAGAGAGTAAGCAGAGAAGGGAAAAAGAGGGAGGGGAGAAAACGAAAACAGATAAAAATGCCGCAGGAATAAAGAGAATTTAGAGGAGGGAAGTAAACTTTCGTCAGAGGGAAGCAGATTTTAAGAAGCGCTGCAAAATGGAGAAAGAAGTAATCAGGAAAAAAGAGGTAGCGTGGACAAAGAACACGAAAGAAGGAAAAAAAGGAAAAGGCAACAGAGGATAAAGAAGAAATCAGCAGGAGAACTAAGTAAAAGCAGTCGAATATGAAAAAAGAATGCTAATTGAAATCAATTGAATACAGAGGTACGAGGCTGAGGTCGAACGAGCAGTAATAATGAAAATGAAAATAAGTCAAAGAAATAACAAATAAAAAAACACACACGAATAAGAAAAATAACCATTGCTGGTCCCTTGACTTGCTAATATCATTCATGGTGATATTAAGATATCCTATTTCAGGTTAAGTTCATAGAAAGATACAGAAGTCAGATGAAACTGATACGGACTAAACTGACTTCAGCGAGATAGAGAATAATTGTAACAGCTTACAATAATAATAATAATAATAATAATAATAATAATAATAATAATAATAATAATAACAGATGCGGTTTAGACAGATAAATATTATCAATGGTAAAGATGGCTTCACCTAATGTAAGTGAAAAAGAAAGATGAGAGAGAGAGAGAGAGAGAGAGAGAGAGAGAGAGAGAGAGAGAGAGAGAGAGAGATAAGTATGATGAAAAGAGGGAAAGAGAGAGGACTTGCTGAGAGGGAGAGAGAGAGAGAGAGAGAGAGATGTAAGATGAAAAGAGAGAAAGGGAGAGGACTTACTGAGAGAGAGAGAGAGAGAGAGATGATTATGAAAAGAACAAGAACGAGCGAGATGGACGAGGAAAGAGAGATAATGAAAACAGAAGGAGGAAGACAGACAGATAAACAGAAAGACAGAAATAGATAAAATAAACAGGAGAGAAAGAGAGCGAGAGAGAGAGAGAGAGATGATGATGATAAAAAGAAACAAGAGAGGGCGAGAAAGAGAAACAAGAGTGAAAAGAGAGGATGAAAGCAGAAAGTGCAAAAGACAAATAGACAGGTTAAGATGGAAATAAAAAGAGAGAGAGAGAGGACTCACGACGAGAGAGAGAGAGAGATATCAGAGAGAGAGAGAGAGAGAGGGAGGAGAGGAGACATGTAAGATCCCACCAGCTTCTCCGTTCGCCGAGACAAAGGCGCAGTTAGTGAATATTTCCCCGGCCATTACTGGTGCACTTTAATGCTGGGTGTATTTATGCCGTGGCGTTAATGGCGCATATACTGTGACAATAGTATGTCGCCTGACGTTTATGAAGGAGTAATATAAAACAGGCGCGTATATTTATACTTTCAGACGCATGTGACAATAGGGCGGATATGAGAACGGCTTTTAAAATGTGTTAGTGAAACGAGACACTGCTATTATGCAATGTTGGCTGGATTAGAGGACAAATAAGCAGGTCTTGCGTCTTGTTAGCTTTCTGGAGCACAGAACGGGTGGGAATTGCTTGTAATTATGCTTGGTTGGGAATAATAATTGGGGAGAAGTTTTTTTTTCCTTGAGGGAGTAAAGGAGTTTGTTTTTTCTTTGTAGGTGAAAACTTCATTTGGGATGTTTGAAGTAATGGACAGGCCTTTAATTGAGGTTTTTATTGTTAGTAATTATGTTTGTTAGGGAATGTTTGGGGAGAGGTGTTTTTCCTTTAGGGGGGAAAAAGGAGTTTGTTTTTTCCTTGTAAATGAAAACTTCATTTGGGATGTTTGAAATAATGCCAGACCTTTAACTGAGGTTTTTATTGTTAGTAATTATGCTCGTTAGGGAATGTTTGGGGAGAAGTTTTTTTTCTTTCAGGGGGGAAAAAGGAGTTTGTTTTTTCCTTGTAGATGAAAACTTCATTTGGGATGTTTGAAATAATGCCAGACCTTTAAATGAGGTTTTTATTGTTAGTAATTATGCTTTTAGGGATTGATTGAGAGAAGTTTTTTTGGGGGGGAAGGAGTTTGTTTTTTCCTTGTAGATGAAAACTTCATTTGGGATGTTTGAAATATTGCCAGACCTTTAACTGAGGTTTTTATTGTTAGTAATTATGCTTCTTGGGGAATGGTTGGTGGGGGGGGGGGGGATTTGTTCCTACTCGGGAAATAAAGAAGTTTTTTTTGCCTTGTACATGAAAACTTCATTAGAAATATATGCAATAATAGGTTTGCATTGTTAATAATTATGTTAATGAATGTTTGGCGAGATGTTTTTCTTCCTGGGGAAAATGGAGTTTGTTTTTCTTTTCTTAGATGGCAACTTAATTTGGGCTGTTTAAAGCTGTGGCAGATTTTTAACGGAGGTTTTTCATTGTAAGTAATTATGCTGTGGAAAAAAGGAGTTTTGTTTTGGCCTTCGTAGATGAAAACTTCATTTGGGGTGTTTGAACTCTGGGCAGAATTTTAACTTAGGTTTTCATTGTTAGTAATTAGACCTGTCAGGGAATGTTTGGGGAGAAGTTTTTTCTTCTGGGGAGAATAGAAGTTTGTTTTTCCCCTCGCAGATGAAAACCTCATTCGGGATGTTTGAAACAACTGCAGATTTTTAACAGATGCGAAAGGAAAGAAAAATTGCTGTATATGTGTGTCCTTGATTCAACTGTGCACGTTAGAATGAATAAAATAAATATATATATTTTTATCTTTTCCATAAAAAAACACAGATATAATTATTTTTCATCATTGAAAACATCCTTTGAAAATCTGCCATTGTTTAAAACATCCGAAATAACATTTTTATCTACGACTGAACAAAAAAAAACTTTTTTCCCCGAAAGAAAAATTTCCTCAGCAGTTTCTTTTTTTAGCAGGTTATACTTTATTTGTAAAAGGTTATACTTTTATCAGTTAAAGGCTATACTTTTATTTGTTGAAGGTTATTCTTTTATACGTTAAAGGTTATACTTTTATTTGTTAAAGGTTATACTTTCATATGTTAAAGGTTATACTTTTATTTGTTAAAGGTTATACTTTTATCAGTTAAAGGTTGTACTTTTATTTGTTGAAGGTTATACTTTTTTGGTTAAAGGTTATACTTTTATGTTGAAGGTTATACTTTTATATGTTAAAGGTTATACTTTTATACGTTAAAGGTTATACTTTTTTGGTTAAAGGTTATACTTTTATATGTTAAAGGTTATACTTTTCTTCGTTAAAGGTTATACGTTTATTTGTTAAAGGTTATACTTTTCATTGAAGAAAAACATGTTTCTGCATTTTGCCATCATTCATAAATATTCATAAAGAACAGATAATAAATTAATAAAAGCCAAGTAGGTTAGCGAACCGTGTATCGCTAAAACGAAAAACAATGTTATATAAGATTACTTTAGGGGAAAAGAATGAAGCCTTTGAACTATGTGGAGCCGAAGTCGGGTCATTCATCATTCTGAGACCATTAACACTACATTAATATTTCATCTCTATATATTGCATCAGCAGACTCTATTCCGGGGGAGGAGGGGAGGGGATGTTGACTGGGGGAGGAGGAGGAGGGGGTGGTAATGAAGGCGAGGATCCGCAGAAATGGTCTGTCACGGTTAACCGGAAATAAAAGGGAGGAAATATTACTATTTAAGTTCATCACAGTCATCATCAATGAAGTAAGAATTCAGATCAAATTGCATAGGTCGTCATTATTTTTAAATTTCTGTAAAATCATAAAAATACGATATTGATCGGAAATGTTTGTCGGTGCAGTTTGTAAATGGAAGATGAAAATTTTAAACCGGAAATAAAACTTATGATGTTGTTAGCATGAAGATCAAAATAATTTAAATCTTCAGTTCACAATAAGTCACCGATGCCCCTAGATGGGAGATTATAGGTCAGTCCTCTTTCAATAATAATAATAATAATAATAATAATAATAATAATAATAATAATAATAATAATAGTAATATGATTTTGTTGGCCATTAAGAAAAATTAATATAAATCGTCACTTCATGATAAGTTTCTAATACTTTCAGATGGGAGATTACTAATAATAATAATAATAATTCTATTTATTATTATTATTATTATTATTATTATTATTATTATTATTATTATTATTATTATTATTATTATAAGAAAACTATCTAAATATATAATTTAAATCGTCATTTTATTATAGGTTACCAATACGTTCAGATGGGTAATTAAAGACCGGTTCTCTTTGAATAATAATAATAATAATAATAATAATAATAATAATAATAATAATAATAATAATAATAAAACTATGATGTTTGCATCAACATAAATACAATTTAAATCGGTACTTCATAAGTAATTACCAATACCTTCAGATGGGAGATTGTAGATCAGTTCTCTTGAAATAAATGACATTAACAATAAGACAATAATAACATAAAGACAAGCATGGTATAAATAAAAATAAAAATAAAAAAAAATACAAATAACAGAATCCATAACGAACTCAGAAGCATCAGATGCTGCCGATCAAGACGTCATCAGATATCAACCTTCCTCCTTATTCCCCCTTTCCGTATTATCATAACCTTCGATGCATAGAAATGACTTGCGAATACAGATGTCATTTCAATTTATGCTTTCGTGCGCGTATCGTTCGCTCTCTCTCTCTCTCTCTCTGTGTGTGTGCCGTCATAGATTCTAATCAGTCCGGGGGAATCTTTTAATTATGGTCGAAATGGATATGTGTTTTCGTTTCATTAAGGGGAAGCCCTTTGATTCCGACGGTTCAGAGGTGTTTTGAAGAGCTATGGAATGTCATTATGAAATGTCATTTCGATGCGGAGCTCAGGTTGATTATGATGGTTTATGATAGTGATGGTTTTAAGACAGTGGTGATTTGGGTTTATGATTTTGATGAAGTTTGGTTATGTCATGCCAAGCGCCTGGTTGGGCACTGTCGGCCATTCGGTGTTTAAGACAGTGAAAAAGAGGGAGTTCGAGTGGTCGGACAGCAAGATGAAGAGATCCAGATGATAAAGATGAAGTACAAGGATCTAATGTTAGAGATGCTGGACAGCAAGAATGAAGAAATTAAGCAGGCGGTGGAGTAAAGGGCTAAAAGTTGGATACAGCTAGGGGCCGAAGGAACGCTGCAAACACCTTTCATTATTGCCTGCAGTGCACCACGTGAGGTCCACGGACGCATTACTGGAATTACACTTCTATGGAGCGTGATAGTGGTTTTCTTTTAATGGTCACAAGCTTCAGTAATGGTTTTCGGAGGCTATATACCAACGCGTTCTAGTATTCACAGGAGTCAGTCATTCAAGTAAAGAGCGTGCCGATTGTATCATGTCGTTAGGTTGAAAATAAAAAGAAACTGAGGCTTTCTAGACTTTGTTTGATTCTTATTTTAGGGATTTTAATATTTGGCTTTTGTAATGCTAGAAAAGTGACCCATTGTGAATTTAATCTAATTTAATTTTACATTGAAACTAACTTCCAAATTGTTGTGAAGTATTTCCTTTGATTGCAATAGCAAAAGACCTTTTTCCTTTCCATCGATAACAAAATCCCTGGAAGGTGGAATAGAAACAGTGGTTAAGTACCGGAATTCAAATCAACAACAAAACTTGAAAGAAACTCCCCTTGATGGTCTTCAGTATACAACAAATATCGAAGACGACGATTTACATTTCCATTCAAAATACATTTAATACAAACATGACGTCAGAATTATGAATCAGTACCGGAATATAAAACAAGATGAATTTATGTCTTCGGGCGGCTCTGAGGATTCCCCAAGTATGTAAGGTCATTAAACGCCCGCTAACTAACCTTGGCAGCCAGCGAACATCCGTTGAATAAGGAGCCCTTCCCGTAGGGGGTTAGTACCGTCAGTGCACCTCACTGGGTGCACTGTAGGCATTACTTGAGGTTTTTGCAGCGTCCCTCCGGCCCCTAGCTGCAACCCCTTTCATTCCTTTTACTGCACCTCCATTCATATTCCCTCTTCCATCTTGCTATCCACCCTCTCCTAACACTTGTTTCATAGTGCAACTGCTTTGAGGTTTTCCTCCTGTTCCACCTTTCAAGCCCTTCTACTTCACTCTCAGTTTCCCTTTCAGCGCTGAATGACCTCATGGATTCCAGTGCTTGGCCTATGGCTTAAATTCTACACTCCATTCCATTCCAGTAAGGAATCCTGTGGCATTTCCTTCAGTAACTCGGAGAATACTTCAAGTAGCTTTGTCACAAAGTCCAGTGTTGCCCACAATTTTTCTTAGGATTATACTGTCCTTTCTTGAGTGCCAATAATAATAATTATTATTATTATTTCAGTAGATGAAACGTATTCACATGGAACAAGCACACCAAATGGGCCACTGACTTGAAATTCAAACTTCCAAAGAATGTTGGTTTCAGCCTCCCACCGCAGACCCCACACTGCAGCAGTAAGTGACCATGATACAGAGCCAGTGATTTTTCATCGGCCTGGGGGAGACGCGAACCCTCGACATCTAAGCGGCTTGCCACGACACTAACCACCATACCAGTGGACCAGCTGATAATAACAATAGTAATGATAATGATAATACCAGCAGTAATTATTATAACAACAATGACAGTTCAATTTTCTGGCGTTGTGAAGATTGTCTTTATAATAATAGTAGTAACGATATACTTTATTTCATCTCCTGTCCATATTACTAAAATAGGTTGATGATGGCAGAGGTAGTACAAAATCAATCTGCTTAAAAAATACATGTCGTGCAATTGGAACTTCAAAAGTTCAAGCGAAGATGCAATGCATTACAACCATAACACTATTCACCTTGCGTTCGAATACATTTTTATAATTTAATTAAGTTATTAATTTATTTTTTCTTTCTTAATAAGCGAGATCTCTTCTTTCTCCATTTCCCTTTACCTCCTCTTACGTCTTCCTAATGAACACCATATTCTTTGGAAGCTTGAATTTCGAGTCAATGGCCCTTGTGGGGTTGTTCCATATGAATAGGGTTCATCTTCTGAATAATAATAACTGCACTCAATAATAATTATCATAATAACTTTTATTATTAATAGCAGTGGTAATATAATCCTAAAGGACAATAACAATGAAGAAAAGTGTGCAGTAATTAGAACAAAGATGACATAACAGATGCCTAATTGTCATTTGCAAACACAACAGCATCAGACGGTAGTCATATTCAACAGCAATAACTGGTTTATGCCCAGCTGACCACCCAGATGTAAATGATTCGATACTTGGCTTAAAAAGGTTGGGAGTGGCCAAGTGTAAATTTTGGTTTATGTCTGCTTGCATTCTGAAGTTCGGATATTATAGATTATTAAAATACAAACTCAGTCAATTGGGACTCGTAATCCCTGTCATAATGTTGAATAACTTTATGAAAAAATGAAAGTTTAGAGTCATTGGATGAAAATGGTATATAAAACAATGGTCAGATTTTGTAATGTTCCTCGGGGTGAAATACAGCTGTACTATTATACATACATACATACATACATACGTACATACATACTTGCATACACGCTTTGGGGACAAATATTATGTATGTATATTTATATTTATATATATATATATATATATATATATATATATATATATATATATATATATATATATATATGTATGTGTGTGTGTGTGTGTGTGTGTGTGTGTGTGTGTGAATTTGTGTTTGAGCACGTAATTTTTTGAAGTATTTGTTATATGGTTTCCTTACATTTCTTTTTTTTTCACTCTGCTTTAGAATAAACGCTCATGCATTCTAGATTTTCCAAACCGGTTAAATTTATCATTTTGTTAACATGATATTGTGTATCAGCCGAAGAGGGCTGCCCGTGTCACCCACTAATGAACAGAAATTTACATAAATCACCATTTAGATTAATTTTCGCCCAGATCACGGGGGTATTTGGACCAGGAGGGGGTAGGGTAGGAGTGGGGGGAGGTGGAGGAGGAAGAGTGAGGATAGATCAGATCCCCATCAAAAAGCAGGGGAAAAAAGAGGGAGGAAAAATGAGGGAAATGAGAGGCAAAGAGAGGAAAATATTCGATGGCCGTCGCTTGTCATGCGTTTGTCAATCAACGCATGGGGATGACGTCTCCTTTAATTGTTCAATGATTCAAACACTGCAATATTAATACTCACACGGTTTCCTAAAAGCCCGCATCGTTTTAATTGCTACTCGCCCCCTTTTCTCTCTCTCTCTCTCTCTCTCTCTCTCTCTCTCTCTCTCTCTCTCTCTCTCGCGAGCTGATGCAAAATGGTAATGGAATACGCACTTAAACATTCAAGGGAAAACGTTTTGGCAATACGTGAAACAAATTTTTACGTTTTTTTTCCGTTTTTTTAATTCTTCGAGTTACTCATATTGCAAGTTTCGCGTTTTGTAGTATCTAATGTTTCCGAGATGAAAATGATATAAGGTCTATTAAGACGTGTTTTTTTTATATATATTTGTTTGATTTGTTTGACTCTGGAATGGATTTTTTTATGTGTCTGTTTGTTTATGTAGAATATTCCTAGGAGATAATAAGATAGCTTGTTGTTGTAGTCATTTATAAAGCCATTTTAACAAGGTGGTGTCTCACTTTGAACTTGAAGAAAGAGCTTCTTGCAATGATGAAAGGAATAATGGGACCACATTTTTTATTTACAATGAATTGCCTGTAATAGCAAGAAACGATTTTGGGATGAATTGATGATACTGTTATGGAGATAATGTTTTCAGACGTACTCCCTTAACATTAGTGCCTCAGTGTGACCCATTATCGCTAACGCAAAAGCCCTCTCTCCATTAATAATACTATTTTTTCACTTACAGTTGAAATTGTCTTTTTTTTTTTTTTTACCTTTCCTATTGTCTGTAGATATGGTTGTCCTGTTTTTTTTTTTTTTTTTTTTTTTTTTTTTTTGCAATGAATTGTCGCTATCATTGTTGTCATTGCTCGTCGTTCCTGAAGAGGAATCAACATTTCTGCTTGCAAACTGTGATAAGAATAACGGGACCAGAATTTTTTTTTACATTTAATTACCAGCAACAGCAAGATACGATTTTGGGATCAATTAATGATATTGTAATTTCAATATTTCTGTTAATTTTGCCACACCCTTTTCCATTTTTTTTTCTAAATAACCCCCCATCAAATCCCAACAGAGAATTTGCTAAACATTTTATTTACAATGAATTCACTGCAGTAGCAAGAAACGATTTTGGGAAGAATTAATGATAATGTAACAGTAACAGTAATATTCCCATCTTTTGACTTGGGGACATCCGTGCCCACTATTGTTTTTGTAATGTCCCCCATCAAATACCAACAAAAAATATGCTAAACACTTTATTAAATATTATTCTTAAACATACCCCAATAACGATCAACAAAAACAGTGCATAAAATTCGACTTAAAGTCCAGTTGCATCAGAAGCTTCCAAAAAAAAAAGTGTATTTTTTTTATGTTATAAAGAAAATGTGGACTTTTTCAAATAAATCAAGTCTTACGACGCACGCAGACAATAAAACCGTTGCCCGTTTCAAAACACAGCGTTTGCAGTAACTCTCGCAACCACCAAGCAAACAATCGCTCGTCAAGGTCATCCCTTTGTGCACACGGGGAGGTCACAGGTCAACCAGTTATTGATTTTGTGAAATATACGATAAAAGGTTTTACGATCTTGCGAGCCGTTCCTGAGAGATATAAACACGGTTAAGGGAAACGGACTTTCTCTCTCTCTCTCTCTCTCTCTCTCTTGCTGCTTTACGAGTCATGCTTGTTATCTCGTAACTTCACGACACGATTTCACAGTACCGGCTATGTAAACATCTCTGGATATTATTCATATTTTTGAGTTTCCTATTATAGGGAAGACATTTTTGTATTCCTTTTTTTTTTGTCTTTTTTGTTATTTTTATAACTTTTATTGATGTTGTAGTAGTAGTATTAGCAATATAAGTAGCAGTAGTAGTTGTAACAGTGGTAGTAGTAGTAGTAGTATTCATATCACAAGGAAGACATTTTTATATAGGATTTTGTAATTTTGTTATTTTTATAACTTTTATTGAAATTGTAAGGATAGTAGGAATAATAGCAGCAGCAGCAGTAGTAGTAGAAGTAGCAGCAGTAGCAGTAGTAGTAGTAGCAGTAGTAGTAGTAGTAGCATTCATATCACAAGGAAGACATTTTTATATATGTTTTTGTCATTTTGTTATTTTTATGACTTTTAATGAAATTGCAAGGATAGCAGGAATAATAGCAGTAGTAGAAGTAGTAGTAGAAGTAGTAGCAGTAGTAGTAGCAGCAGTATTCATATCACAAGGAAGACATTTTTATATATGTTTTTATAATTTTTATCATTTTTGGAGGATGAGGTTGCCAGCCTCACGTCCATCGCTGCACAGATAATCAAGGGTGCTAAAGTGGCACGACTTTGGCCCTCAGCGGTAGTCACCTATCCAAGTTCTGACCATACCCAGTGTTGCTCAATTTTTAATCGAGAGATCACAAACCGAATTTGAGGTTGTCGGAGGTGATGTAATGCTGGTGGTGCTGGCTGGTAATTTGCTATTTATAGTAATGTATTATTTGTGGTAATGTGTTATTTGTGGTAATGTGTTATTTGTGGTAATGTGTTACTTATGGCAATGTGTTATTTATGGTAATGCAG
>NC_089761.1:25625643-25628143 GCF_040412425.1 Macrobrachium rosenbergii | reverse complement strand
CTATACGAGGAAGGTAGCCTATTGCCCCCAAAATTATTTTGAAGTTGTCAGATGCATCTACACCTACTCATATAGCATAGGCTACATAGGAGGTGGTTGGTTTAGATTCAACTGCCTTATGCCATTACAGGACGTTACCCTGGGATGCAAAGAGCTAATAAAATATTATGAAGATAAACTGCTTATGAAACCTTAAGAACCAATACAGAATTGCCATGACTTAAAATTCGACATTTGCTTGATAAAAGCACTTACTGATTAATTGATTAGACAGTAAAACTTGTCGTGACACATAAAAGAACTTTTGACACACTTTTCCTTATCTTGTGGTGCGTGATATTCAACAGTGAATAAAGTAATAAAACTTTTATCTAAGGCGTTAGGCAGAATTTACTGTGACAGTATCCTAGTCGAATCAAATGTTTTGATTTGCCATTTTGTAAAGGGTCGACTTTACACAGTAAATTTCTTTATATTAGAGATCTTAAGCGGCGTTGGGCTTCGTCATTACTTGGGTAGGTGATCTATAAATGTCCGGGAATTGAATCGAGTTTAGGGTTTGTCTATACTAGGATGAATGAGCACTAATGAATCGTAGACGCTGCAAGCATATAGGTCTAGGCTACAGAGTGTTTTGGGGGTATGGGTGTGTAACTAGAAAACTCATCCTAAAATTGAACGCCTAGAAGCTTTCAAAATACGTTAACCTTAAGCATAAAAAAAATACTGTCGCATTGTAAAATGACATCGTGGTTTCGTGTCTGCAACTACGAATGGCATTTGTGATTTCGTGTATTGCAAACCGTCGGTATTTACGAGGCCGTAAGGCTGTAAATACGTTTGAAAAACAGGCAGAAACCATTTTAAAACCGTGGGTTTGAAGGAATGGCAAAAAGCGATAATCGAGCAAGCAGAATGGGAGGAAATATAGACCGATATGTATATATAGATATATATATACACATTTATATATATTCAGATATATAGTATATATAAGTGTGTGTATGTGTGGAATGACATTACAAGCGTGATATTATTATACTGACAGATATTAAACCACAAGTATCTGTTTTTAAATGTCGAATTCACTATACCTTGGGGATAGCTTACACCAAATGGGAATTATATAATAGATAATCCCCTGTGCGCCAGCGAGGACTCGAACCTCGGTCTAGTTGAGAAACATCGATATATATAAACGACATGCCACTCAGACATTTAGCCATGCTGAGAGTGGTCGTTATAAAAACATAAGTGGAACTTCACTGTGGCGAACTGATTAAGAATACAAAGCCACCATAACATAAATCTTTCTTTATACCGAAGAAGGCGCCAAATAATATAGGTAGTGACACCTGGGAACATAAATTACCTCCTGACATGATGATTTAGGGTTGTTCCAAGAACCTAGCATGTGATTAACTGTCAAACAAAGGAGAAGACAATGAAAGGTAAACCATGCAGTATATATATACATTATATATTTATATATATACTTATGTATTCATATGTATATAAATATATGTATTATACATATTTATATATACTCATATGTACAGTATATACATATATATATATAATAATTAACAGGCCTTTATACATATACATATGTCTATATGTATATATGTATATGCAACAAGCATATATATATGTATATATATATACTGTATATATAATAAACAACCCCTGTTTATTATTTTTCTTTGATATGTATATTTTTCACCAAATACACTCGACACAGTGTGCGCTATTTTAATCTGAACATGTCGAATTCCAAATACGAATAATTACGAGGAACATAAAATTTAAATTTTTTTTTTTTATCAGCTTATGCGGCCTCTAATCTCGTCCCAACCCCTTTCGTTCCTTATACTGTACCTCCTTTCATATTCTCTGTCTTCCATCTCACTTTCCACCCTCTCCTGACAATTGATTCATAGTGCAGCTGCGAGGTCTTCCTCCTGATACACCTTTCAAACCTTTTACTATCAATTTCTGTTTCAGCGCTGAATGACCTCACAGGTCCCAGCGCTTGGCCTTTGGTCTAAATTCTGTATTCAATTCAATCTCGTCCCAGGTAGGAATCTTTTAATGTAATTGTTTCCCCATGATTTAATGGCCTGGCACTGGAGAAGTCTCGTACATTTGTTAGAAAATAACGATAAAAATATGAAAATGAAAAGTGATCAGATTAAATCTGTTTTTTTGGGGGGAGGGGGGAGGGGGATATAAGCTCTGAAACTGGGGTGCCTGATTTGCTTAGTTCATCTGGTTGTGAAGCTCCTTTCCGTGTTTTATAATATGTATATTAATATAAACATACATATGTATGTTTATGATATATATATATATATATATATATATATATATATATATATATATATATATATATATACTGTATATCAATATTCATTTGTGTATATATATATATATATATATATATATATATATATATATATATATATATATATATATATATATATATTATATATGTATGTAT